>NW_022751777.1:1067869-1147011 GCF_011630105.1 Anneissia japonica
ATCTTTAATCTAAAGAAAACCTAGCTACCATAATTCAGGATGGCTAAATAGGCCTATAATATTAATATCCTACGCGTTCTTCAGTGAGAAACGCGTGATGTCATTGCAACAATGCAAGCAGGAATTCTCTACTACGAAAAAGTTATAGAATTTCTTGCATTTGCGTCAACGCAAGCAATTGTCAAATATGCTTTATTGCCAGTACAACCGAGGATTTCGCACATCGTGTATGCTTGCGTGCTTTAAAAGTTAGTACGGTACTCAGTAGGTGTTCTTCAAAGTAAGTGCCACAAATAATTCAGAACATATACCTATGCTATATATTATAACTGATTTTTTTTAAAACTTTAAACAATTCAGACTAGCGGAAATTCTCCAAGAGCTGTTCAAGAAGCCAATGTACTGGATCCCGGGATTTTTCAAGAGAACGCAAGCGGGAAAAGAATATCACGCGTGTCTTGACATAGTACATGGACTCACGTCTAGGGTATGTTTGAGATCAGTAAAGTAGCAATGTAAATAGAAACTTCGCTGGATAGTGCGGGATCAGCTATTTATAATACATGTTCAAGAAAATTAGCTTTTCTCACCAAACGGTGCAAGGAAGTAAAACTGGTTTGTTATTATTTCAATAAATATATTGCTAATTATATAGACATATCGACTCACGAAGCTACCGCTACCGGATGTAATCACATTTAAAAGCATCAGTTACATAGGAGATCATTGTGTTATTTTTCTTGCATTCCAACGTCCATTGTGACGTAACATGCATTTATACCTCCAGGCTACTTCTAGTCACGTAAGCATACTCTGTTATTTGTGTATGCATTCCAATCGGTTCTGCAAATGTTTAATTTAGTGTGGCTGTTTGGGCGGCAGGCACTGGTATAAGTTCTGTGGTATTTTGTCGCGTGATTTCTGTATAACGCAAAAATATAGCTATTCTACTAATCTCCCATTTTCCATCTTGTGAACATGATTACCTGCGTTTAAACCGTGCGCGTACTATGCTAGCTCGCAGTGGCTTGAGATAGCGCAGTATAAGGCTCCCAATTTGAAACAATTAATACTGAAAATCGACTGTGGTGACTGGTGTGGCGGTAGCATTGTTTGCGTTTTGCGTAAAGTTTGTTTAGGTCTATTTAAAACGTGGTTCACACTGGCAGCAAAATTGGGTAGTGTGAACCAAAGTTTAAATGAGGAAGAGCGCATATCACTGTTAATGAATAGAGGAAAAACCATATCATTAACATTGATTTGGGAACATTGATACATTAAGTCGAATCATTATCATATTCTAAATCAAAAATGTCATTGTATTTACCAGGTGATAAGGTCTAGATTGGAAGTCTTACAGAAATCAGGCTTAGATCAGGAATTCAATGGCAACTTAGGGGAAAGTCAGGAGGAACGTCCGGTATTTCTCGACGTACTACTGAGATCCCATCTAGACAATCCGGAGTTTACTTTTGATGACATTAGGGAAGAAGTGGATACGTTTATGTTCGAGGTATCGTTATTATTATAAATAGTATAAGTTCAGGAAAATGAAATCAAAAATATAAATCAAAAAAAGGAAAGAAGGAGTAGACATTGGCTGGCCATATAATACCTAATTTACCATATGGCCAAAGAGTCTTATGTTCACTTTGTTTTAATTAAGTTAAGCCTAATGATAATTATTTATATAATGATAATTTTAAATTTCAACTTTCATTTATTCACGACATAAAATGAACGTGGTGTACAGTGGTGGTTGACAATATAAGAGCAGAGTTCAAACATTTAAGGCCACCCTAAACTTAAAATAGAGTGTAATAAAGATACTATTTTATTATAAAGACTATATTAATTAATTAATTATATGTACAAATGCTATATTATTATAAATTAATATGCTAATATAAAATATATTAATGAATAAACAAGTTAGATAAAACCACTTCGCTCAGCTTACGTTAAGTCCGTATAATACATGCATTGATCAATACACATACTTTAAAAAATTTGTTCAGGGTCATGACACAACATTCTCGGCTTTGTCATGGGCCATCAACATAATCGGGAACCATCCAGGGGCCCAGGCGCAGATTCACAAAGAGCTGGATGACATTTTCGGCAATGATGACCGCCCTGCGACTAAAGAAGACCTGTCTAAAATGAACTACCTGGAAAGAGTAATCAAAGAGTGCCTCAGGATGAAACCTCCTGTCACAGCTATTGGCAGGCAACTCGACGAGGATACGATGATTGGTCAGTAAAGAATATGACGTCATGATAAGCGATTAACGTGATTTAGGCTATATTGTAATTGTTGATGTCGATAAGTTTTCCGACCAAATAATCTGAGGATGATGATGATGCTGATTGTGGTGGTGATGGTGATGTTGGTAGAGCTCGTAATGATGATCATAATATTTGGCAATGATGCCCGAATACAAAATCGGCTGGTAAATGCTTTATATTTTATATCTAAAACTACCAAAAAGTAATTCAGAAACTACCTCAAAATAACTCAAAAGTAATCTATGCTTTTCTTTGATAGATGGGCTCAATTTCTCAAAAATCGTCCTCTATAACGAATCAAGGGGTAATTTGGATTCACTTGATTCAGGGTATTTTGACTTTTTCTAATTACGAATCCATTGGATCCCAAGCGAAATCTTTCATCTAAGGGCCAAAATGGCCGGTTTTATTCAAGGGCATCCATGGAAAACATACTAACACTCTATGTTTGGTTACTATTAGCCTTAGAGAGTTCAAACTGTTCGGAAGACTCATGTTTCTATTCACTGTAATAGAACAATTCCACCACACAATATTAGGAAAAAGCTATAACCAAAAAACCCATTTTTGGCCACAAAAACATGTTTATAAATTGTTTTTAAAGAAAGCCATCGAATGCTTTACATTTATTAAATTGTGGCAAGTGGTAGCTAAAGTGACAATAACGAATAACAAACAATATTTTTCTTAAAAACTCTAATAAGTTACGCATAAAAATATAATTAATTTAACGTTTAAAAAAGCCGGTTTTGGTATTAATGTTGGAAAAAATCAGGACAAATCCGTAACTCTGTTAGTATTTTTGCGGGAGAGTTGAATTTGGTCTGGTATTACTCGGAATACATATTTCTATTAGCTGTAATAGAACATTTTCTCCAAAAAATAACAAGGAAAATATTTATCACCAAAAAAGCCCGTTTTAGGGAAAAACACTTTTATAATTTTCTTATTCTCAATGCCGTAAAATGTTTTTACTCATTCAATACTGGCAAATGAGCTAAAGTCACATTAAAAAATCACCAAAAGATATATTTTAAAAATTCTGTATACTTCATGCATAAAAATATATTTAATTTTACTTCGAAAGGAGGTTTGAAAACATTTTTTTTGTAAAAAATCCGAAAAAACTCTGTTAGTATAGGTCTAGGCCTATGTGCATGAGAGTTTAATTTTGTCTCATATTACTCAGAATACATTTTCTCAAAAAATTACCAAGAAACTATTTAAACCTATTAGCAAAAAAAAAACAACAAACTCATTTTAGGGCAAACCATAATTTTTATAATTTTCTTATTTTCAAGACCTTGAAAAGTTTTAAAATGAAGGCAAAAGAGCTAAAGTGACATTAATAAATTACAAATATGTTTGTTTAAAATTCTTATACTTTATACATAAAATACACTTATCTACAATACAAATCTACGTATTGAGAAGCTTGTATTGCGATTTATGGACCATTAGGGCCTTTGCAGGATGTACCTATATAAACTAAACTAAGCTTTGTTTAATGGAGAAATGTGTGCAAGTTATCAAAGCTCTCTTTGTCTGACATTTTGACAAACCGTGTGATGCATGACCATGTGACGCTGTATGTATATAGAATGTTATTATAGGCGCTCCAAATTAGCCTACTGCGTCTATGGGCGCAGCAAAAATATTTCCTAAAATCAGAATATACAATTTGATTATCAGTGAAACAACAGTAAATGTTCATATATAATTTTTTGATTTTGGTATGAAAGTAGCTACGAGTATAAGGTATATGATTTTTTATTCACTCTAATGAAGAAGGTTATAAAAAAATGCATAGAAATCTGATTTTAACAATGTTACTAGTAGTTCGTGGAATTAGCGGATACCGTAACGATCGGTAATTGATTGTTATTATAAGAAGTTGTTTTCACTATGGTAAAATTCAGTGAAGCCACCAAATTGCACAACTGACACACAGTTAATGTATAATATTTTGTTGGTAGATAGTATACCTTCGAGCATCTGGCCAGATTTTTTACTCCACTTTGCCAAATGCCAAATTGCAAACTCAAAAGTTGTGAAACCCAGTTTGCCGAATCAATCTTGGCCGTAGTCCAGCTTGCCGAATGTATATTTATACACACAATAATTTAATATTATATTATCTAACAAATACTAAACATTCAAAAGGCACACACTAAAATAGCCTTTAGGCTTAAAAATACAAATTAAACAGCTGTTGATACTTATTTTTACTTCACACTTAAGTATAGAAATATATGTTTATCAATAAATTAAATGATAGCGCCAAATTAATTTTAAACTTCTTAATAGCGATCAAGCATTGCATAAATATTTATCGTTCCCTACAATTGCTATAGTCACTGGCTAAGAAACTAAATTAGTTTTAGTAACTTAGATTGGTTCTTTGTTAATGCTCAAATTCCTGAATTCGCCACAAGAAGACAGCTGTATCATCGATGAGAATGAGGACAAGTAGGCCTATCAAGATCTATAATTTTGTCTAAAATTTGTTAAACATCCGACAGGATCCGTCTATCACGTTTACCAAAAAAGTAGTCTGCTTTTCCCTGTACTTTTACAGGTGGAATAGTAAAAAAATTAAACTGTTTTAGCACAAATAGGGTTTCATAATTTTTTAGTTACAAACTGGAGTTTGGCAAATTTGGTTTCGGTAAAATGGACTTCAATCTGGGGTTCGGCAAACTGGATTTCGGCAAACTGGTCGGATAATTTTGCTTTGTCATACACTAAATTTACTAAATTACTGCCTACATGCCAGCGTTGCTGGCATTGCATTGCTCCATAAAATACTCCACAAAATTACTACACAAAATACAAAAAATAAAAAAATATTGCACAAAATGTGCATTGCTCCACAGAATGTGGAGCATCGCATTTGCTGTCTGGCTGACATTACATGTTACGCAAGATTAAAATTATTAAAATATTGGTATTTTAAGAAATTCAAATTTAACCATGACTTTATGAGTTTTATTCAATCATTTCACCAAAAGCATATCTGCCAAAACGTTCAGTATGGTGGTTATTTACATGCACTGTGAATGTTAGTACTCATTTAGACACGCCATTTGAACTAAATCTGCCTGCATATGAGGTCAGCAAATACAGGCAACCTACCGGTATTCTTTCTGTTTTCAACCTCAAAAGCCAGTTACAAAAATACCGTATGTGTGCCCTAAAACAGGTTTTTTCCTGGTAATTTTTGAAGAAACTGTTTCATCACAACTGACAGAAATATATTTATTATGAGTAATATGAGCCCGAATTGAACTCTCCTGCACATATACTAACGGAGCTACTAGTAGGTAGAGGACCTGACTAAAATTTGCATGCACTTAGTTTAGGAGAGAATATCTCAAAAGTTATAGACTAATGTGAACCCTAGGAACAGCATGGGATGTGTGCCAAAATCTCTATCCGGGACAAAGAGCCCGAAAATATTAATATGCTTAGAATTATCAATAATAGTAATAATATCCTCAAGGGCCTTGATATAATATTGCCTTTATACGTTTTAATAATAATTCATATACGTTCTCTTTATTGATATCCTTCCTCCTATTTTAAAATAATTCATCGACCATTTGCCATGAACTGTACGTTTTATCCTTCCAGACGGTTACCTTGTACCGAAAAATGTATTTCTGATGATAAGTCTGGACGCTATTCACCACAATCCCAAACACTGGAAAGATCCCGATAAATTCGATCCCGATAGGTTCCTGCCAGAAAATGCCGCCGTCCGACGGAAATACGCGTATGTGCCTTTTTCAGCAGGCAGACGTAACTGTATCGGTTAGTTCTTCAGAATTAGCCTGAGTTTCAGGCCTTAATTTTGTTTACTCATAAATTGTATGAAAAATACTCTTTTTATTGCGCTCAGTGCGCGCAATACCCAAGTTTAATTGGCGTCCCATACATTATATCTGTTTTTTCATAACACCGTAAAACCTCGAATTGAAGCCCTGGGTTTCTTTTTTTCGAACTTTGGATGGGCTTTTTTTTTCAAATGAATGCTGTAAATTTTATGAATTTGTTCTATAAAACAATAAATAGGCCTAAGTCCACTGTAACATCAATCTGTATCATGGAGTGTATTTAACTGGCATTAAATCACCTAAACTACTGTATAAACCAAGGTTGTTTTTTAATTTATTTTGTTTTTTGAAATGCATGTACAGTGTGTACTGTAATTTCTCGAAAAGAAGCCTATGCTATCGTGAAAAGAAGCCATGTGCTTCTTTTCGAGGCTAATTACTAAAGAGGGGGCTTCAATTCGAGATGGGCTTCATCTAGAGATTAAGCCCAGTGGGCTTCAATTCGAGGTTTTACAGTATTTCTAAAGTTATTCGCTCATTGGTGGCGCTATCAAGCAGGACTCCTTCTAGTACCGTGTGATGCATGACCATGTGACGCTGTATGTATATAGAATGTTATTATAGGCGCTCCAAATTAGCCTACTGCGTCTATGGGCGCAGCAAAAATATTTCCTAAAATCAGAATATACGATTTGATTATCAGTGAAACAACAGTAAATGTTCATATATAATAAGACCAGTGCTCGAATTATGATCATATGATGTTATAATCGCATCAAATTAAATGTTTGGTGTCTGGAGTTAGATCGCAGCCATATCGGAAGGTGTTTTTGGAGTAGCCTTATAACGCTTGCCTTGATCAGGATAAAATCCCACCAGAGACACTTTTTCCCCTACAACTAACTTTCCTTGTTGATTTAAATTTATCTAAGTTCATGACTATGACGTTCTATGGACCGTCATTCAAGAAGTCTGTACGGACCTAACTATTAAAATACTAAGTGATAGCCAGTGGCGTATCTAGCAGGGCCGGCGGAACGTTTTTTCAAAGTGGGGGTGGGGGCACTTATAAGCAGAATGGGAATGTCGGGGGGGGGGGGGCGGCAAAGGTAATAATTTTCCCGGTTAGTAATTTATGACTTGGTGTGATACCCCCACCCGATATAGAAAACAATACGACATAGGGCTTATTTTATTAATAATATAGGCCACGCACGTGTGTTTTGAAACTAAATATACGGTAAGCATTTTCATCGTGGTTATATTTATTACAATCATAGGCCTATTCTTTCACCATCATTACACATTGAGGCCCTTCTTTTAGGTAAAACGATCTATCTTAAATTTTCTTTCTCAAGTTTGGAACTATTATGTTTTTAAATAACTTAGTAGGCAAAGGAAAGCAAGCACAAGCTTTAACCCTAACAAATGCTCGCGAAGCGCGCGAAAATTTCGTCGGAATTGATCAAAACTCCCTAAATGTGCAATTTTTAGAGGAAATTGGCCTACCTAAACAAGAAATGCTCGTATGTTATATACGGCCACATTCGTTTTTTTTTAAACTGAATATAAGCATTTTCCTTATGGCTTTATTTATTACAAACATATTCTTTCAACATCATTACACATTGAGGCCCTTCTTTTAGGTAAAACGATCTATCTTAAATTTTCTTTCTTGAGTTTGGGACTATGTGTTATAACTTAGAAGGCAAAGGAGAGCAAGCAGAATCTTTAACATTAAAAAATGCGCGCGAAGCGCGGGAAAAATTTGTGTTTTTTTAATTCTAATTTCGTCGGAATTGATCAAAACTCCCTAAAATGTGCAATTTTTTAGAGGAATTTGGCCTACCTCAGCAAAATATGCGATTCAATGGGGAAAGATTTTCCACAGATGGATATTTTCCCCTTGTCACCCGGTGGTTACGGCACTGCGGTGAATACTTGGCGGCTTAGATCAGATGCGATATGGACACTTTTTGAAGGGGTTGCAGGCCGGGGTATTGTGATATCTGTTCATTATATCTTCCTTTTTATTCTTGCCTTTATTTTTCTCTTCTCTTTTTCTTTTCCTTTTCCTTTGTCTTTCTCCTTCTTTCTCTTTCCCTCCCTCTCCCCTCTTTCTTTTCTCTTCTTACCCAGCCCGGTATGACGGCTTGGTCAGCCCGGTAAAAACCGTCAGGGGGGACAGTCTGCCCCCTGGTCCCCCGCCTGTTACGCCACTACTTATAAGATGAATGGGAATATGAATCATGCAGATCTGGAATCGAATCTAAGTTGGGGGGGGGGGGTCAACATTCCTCCTCCGGGAAAATTTTGATTTCTAGATGGCGGGAAATGACCTTTCTCGACTTTTGAGTTAAGTGTCTAATGACTTTGTTCTTCAAAATTCAAGGTTTCCCCCTCATGAAAACGGTAAGGTAAACTTTCTCATTATAGTAAATAGGCCTGTTATGTGTGTATACATACATTAAAAAAAATTGAGTAGTTGCATACGATTTTTCTTCCATGAATCCATAAATCCCTTAAAGAAAGGGGGGTCCGTGGGTTCTCAAGTCATTAAAAAATACTTCAGAAGTCGGGAAATCTCATTGTCCACCATTTAGAAATCAACATTTTCCCGGGAAGAACTCGAACCTCCCTTTCTCTGGATTCATTATAATAATTTTCAAGAGGCGAACTCCTTGAATTTTGAAGAACTTAAAAGTAATTAAGTTCTTCAAAATTCAAGATTTTCCACTCTTGAAAACGGTCAGATAATTTTTTTCCCATTGTTATTACAGTAATTAGGCCTTATGTGTGTATACATACATAAAAAAAGATTTCTAGATGGCGGGAGATGAGCTTTCCTGATTTCTAAAATTCTTTAATTGACTTTTAAAGCTCTTCAAAATTCAAGGTTTTCCCCTCTTGAAATAGGTCAGGTAAATTTTTCTCATTTTTTATTTCATATGTGTATACATACATAAAAAATGAGTAGTTGCATGCGTATTCTTTTTTCCATGAAAAGAAATCAGCTCACGGGTCCTGAAACGGTAGGTCTAGAATTATTTTCTTTTTGCCCTTTTTTTGTTGCCCAGGGGAGGGGTAAGTACCAATGACCCCCCTCCCCCAGCACCAATATGAATTGCAAGAAAATGTAACTCGGTCGGGTACTGGATAAACATTCTCTTTCCCATCCTTCTCCTCCTTCTTCCCTCCTTTTTTTGCATTTCCGATCATACAAAATTCTCCAGACATTATATATTTTTCGGGGGGGGGGCCGCTTCCGCCGGCCATGTCTAGGGGTGCATGTACGCTTTCTCTCACCAGAAAGCTCCACCATTGAAAATGTCCGAAGCAAAAAATCACGCTCAAGTAGTTAATCACTTCATATCACTTATTTTGCGATCTAGCACCCTTACTTAACCATTTAGCCCCCCCACTCCATCTTCGTTCCCCCATCATCTCCATTTCAAGACTCTTAGATACGCCGCTGGTGAAATTCGGTTTTCCATCTGTTTATCCATCTAGGAATTCGATAATCGAGCTATAATGATTGACATCTCATTGTATAATCCTACAGTATTGAAGTGTGACTCATGGAGCATACAGGTCCTAAATGCCCATTGCACCTAGATTTGTACTTTACAATTATTATAATTTGATATGGTTTCACGGTCATTTAAAACCTGTGGTTAAAATGACCAAATGGCAAATTGTCTAAGTATAAGCGTCTAAGGATTCTGATAAACTGGTTCAAAGTGTTATTAAAAATAATAATAATAATAATAATAATAATAATAATAATAATAATAATAATAATAATAATAATAATAATAATAATATATCAATTTCTGATACTCTGCCATGATCATTAAAGATTATACGGTATAATTTACAATTTCAAAAATTTATTTTCAGGCCAGCGATTTGGCATGATGAAAATAAAGGTCATATTATCAACGTTGTATCGTCGATTTCATTTAAAAAGTTTACAAAATGGCGACAGGGAAACCCGTCCAGTTTCTGAACTTGTGGTCCGTCCACAAAATGGTCTCCATATTAATGTGACCAGACGAAGTCGATGATACAGTCCCTAATCATGTTTATCTTGATAATTTTCTACACGGCATTCATCAGCTCTTCAGTGGTTGGAAAGTACCGGTACTACAAGTACAAGTGTTCACCAATTTTGTTGGCTGTCAATAAGATGATTTTAGGAGATGGAAACAAATAACACTAACTGGAAATAATCTGTAACTGGAACAACACAATCCAGAAACAACACAAAGCTGAAATTAAGTTGAGCACACTATGCTGGAAACAAGCTAGGAATGAAATGGAACTGAAAGTTAGGACCGCAACAACTGGAAACAAACTGAAAACAATCTGGAAAGCCGGAAAGAAGCTTAAATGAAGGTGGCGCACACCGTGAAATAAGCTAGAACACAAGCTAAAGAGCCTACAACACAAGCTAAAGCAGCAACTCTAATAATTATAATAATAATAATGATGATGATGTTGAGGATAATGATGATGAACATATCGAAACGATAAAGATAATTATGGTTTTAATATGATTATGCTAATTATAAAAATATGCAAAAATACAAGTTATTGTAACGTACCTTGCATCGGAAGAGACGTTTCTGCATTTGTACATAAATTGACGCAGTACACTCTTCGAAAAAATAGCTGTACTGCCCGATTATTAAACCAGTGGTTGCACTCTGTAGACCTACTCCTATGTCTCGATATAGAGTGTTATTCTGCATTTTATTTGTAAATTAAGGTGTATATTTATATATATATATATATATATATAAAAACATATATTGCCTTGGTTTGGCTCTGTAATCATTAGTGGTAGTGGGACTGGTTTGGGCCCTTCCTAAGCTGGTCAAACGTTTCTTTTGGGTCTATACCCCAGCTGCACTGATGAGTCCTGGAAGGCCGAATCGGATCCGTCTGCAGATATTGGGATTCCTTCCAGTGGATACTTAGTTGTTTATTTTGTCATTCTGATCGGATTTTCTCTACTGTTCCGTTTTAATTATATATATATATATATATATATATATATATATATATATATATATGTGTGTTATTTTGTAAACGGTATAATAATTATTTAAATAGTTAATGCCATGTTTTATTATTATTTCAACCTTGTGAATGTGAAGTTGTATAATTTAGGCAATTTGATTTCCTATTCTAATTCAAAATATTTGACTTATTCTTATATAGAGTAGCCTGTATACTTATTGTCAGCAATACAATAAATTAGAAAACAGTTGTTAAATGCATTAATGTGAATTATAGTCGACAATTTTGAAAATGTCTACATCGATGAATCGGGTATTTTTTATTGTCCCTGACTAGTAATTAATTTTACAGAAAAAATACACAATGTATCATAGTTTGATAACAGACAAAAACTGTTATTCTTACAACATTGAATTTCCTCATTACCGTACTTCAAGCAAGGAAATACTTTGTATTCTATTTTTATTACACGATGTGTCAAGTAAATTCAGCTGTTTTGTCTACATCAATGCCAATGTACTTTTGTTGTGTAGTTCTGTAGTTTCCTCAATGATTATAATTTAGTAAAATAGGTTCGAGAGATTTATTTTTCTTTGTTGGTTTTTTTACATCGATGTAATTATTATCTGAGCCGAAAATGGAGCAATAATCTAAACGCTTTTAAGCTTTGCCTATAAGCTGTTTTCTTAGTATTCGAAATACAGCATAAAAATGTCGCGGAAAATTATCAATTTGGCATGCAGATTCCCTTCAAGAGGTTGACAGCGTAATTAATGGGATTTTATTATGCACATACGCCTATGGCAAAGAGCAAATCAGTGATAGCAAATTCCCAGACCAAATTGTCTTGTTGGCGTTAACGGTTGCAGCTTCCGTTGTCATTGAAATTCGGTCTCACGGATCCATGATGTTTCGTTTGACAAAAAAAAAAAAAAAAAAAAAAAAAAAAAAAAAAACAACTTCAAGATTTTAATGAATATACAAATAGTTAATCATTCATTAGATAAAAGCGCAAACGTACCAGTAATCTATAAATCGTTAAACTAGGCCTAAACTTTATTTCTATAATTAGTTATATTTCACTTAACGGGCGGGCTAAACGGTTTTTAACAGCATTCTTGAATTTCATTTGGTTTCTATTGTAGGCCCTACATGAAAAATACTAGTACTTGTAGGGCTAATAGTCTAAAATACCCAGTTCAAGGACCTATGTTTTCCAATATCGATGAGTATACAGACACGTGGACATGATTAGACCCTATACAACTGAGTCCTAGCTACTCTATTGGCTCTAACATAATAATTAATATATAATACATTAATTACACTATGTTTATACAGTTTTCTGCTAATAGTAGCCTATATCTCAAAATCTACCACGTGTTGGCCTACTACAAATGCAAATACTTTATTAATATTTTGTGGAACTCCATCAATCCACAATCAACTTTAGAATGCAAATACGTTTCTGCTTCGAGAGCTTGATATATTAAGAAAGTTATCCGACAGTGGACGTTATTATCATTGTAACCAACCGATTGGAAAATTTGACCAGGTTTGTCCGATACGATAGGCCTATGACTAAATAGGTCAAACTAATTTCACTGGGTCACTCCCTTAGGCAGAGTTAGTCATTATTTTCTTATGGTTGTCTTGGCTTTAATTCAAGGTTTAATTAGAACATTCAAGGTTGAACTTCCTTGGGTTACTTTTTAACGATTAAAACTATATAGTTTTAATTAAAACTATATATAGAATTTCCATATTGTTAAGGATAGTGGGAGTGCGCCCTTACTAATCATATTTTTGCGTAAACGATGCATTAGCACTAATGAATATTTCGTAAAATGTGTTTAAGATTGTTAAAACAAAAATTGTTTATAATCACTGTGTGTCAAATTATTATACCATTCCATCCTCTCTAGTCAGATGGGAAGAAGATTTCAATGTTGATAACTGGTCAACTGCATGGAAGAACAACATTCATTTAATTGATGATTTAATTTTTTTTTTTTTTTAAGATTTTACATAGAATTATCCCAACAAACTTGATGCTATTTAAATGGAAAATATAATCCACTGGTTTCTATACAGAACATATACAGAGATGCAAGATTCCAAAATATGATAAACATTTTTTCTTTTCCTGTATTGAGGTCAATATTTTTTGGAAGAAAATTAATGGTATTATGTCAAATTTCTGTAACATTGAAATCAATTTGCATTCAGGAGGAAAATTCTCTTAGAAAACAACCAGAGTGGGGCAGTAGATCTCTATTTGCTCTATTCATTGCTGAGTTAAAATGGAGGCCCCGCTGCAAAAATAAGATGTCTCGATCTGTTGCATCTCGGGAGTTAAAGTGTTTGGGTGATCTATTTATACATGTCGATAACATTTACATATTTGGCACTGGGATTTATCAATGAATGAAAATCATGGCTAACGTTATTTTGTGGGGATTTTAATCCTGGTTTACCAAGCTTTTATTATATTGTCCTTTGAAAATGACTGAGAATCATGTGGATTTCTTTTGATTTGAATTCTTTATACTGATTGTTAGCTTGAACATGGAATTTGTTGGAATTTAGGTACCCTGATTTATAAACTAGATAGGGTAAGTGTAAAAGAAGAAACAAAAATGACGTTTCCTGTTACGTGTAATGTTTCCGTATTTAAAAAAAAATGCAATTTTACAAGTAAATTTTCTAGGTTCTGGTCTCACGGCTGTAAACAAAAATGCATTTATTGATGTTGTTTATTTGCGTTTTCTTTCTTTCTTTTTTCCTTTTTTTTGTATTTTATGATGTATTTTTGATAAATAAAAGTGGTGGTTACATCACAAGAGAGAAAGAGAGAGAGGGAGAGAGAGAGAGAGAGAGAATTTAAGCTTTGTGTCTACTAATTTGTTTTTTCGTTTTAGTTTGTCTTATTTTTATAACATATTAATAAATCTTTATGGTTATACTGCGCACCGTTTTACCAAGGCTCTACGTACTTCGCGTTTTTGGACACATACACATGTTCATATTCCTTAAGCCTTCTCCAAACTGTCATATTTTATTTGACAAAAACATACGAATGCCTTAATTTGGTCATGACGGCATCACATCATGACCATGGATAGGCACATCATGACTACATAATGGGCATCAAACAGCTTTTTAAGGAAAATTCCATAATGTTGCAGCTAGTAATTAGCACTTAGCTTTTAAACATGCCAGATACTCACTTAAAAACATGGGTGGAGAGAGTGGAAGTGCCTTGCACAAGGACACATGTTAAATTCACATCGAAAGTTAATAGACTGTCAGAGATTGTTGATGCCAGTATTGGGTAGCTGAAAAATGAAAAAGGTCGACCGGAAGCTACCGGCAATGTTTGAGTAGGCCTAAAGCATAACTTATCTTGTCTGTCAAACCATGGAGGTATAGTCAAACTAAGGCTATGTTCACACACACGGCGTAAGGCTGGCTTAAGCGTGGCGTAGCGTACGCCTTTGTGTGTGAACTAGGCAGTGGCGTTGTTAAAGCCACTCAGTACGCCACGTCTTGGCGTTATTAATATACGGCCTAGCTATACTTAAATAATGTCGTTCTTATATAGCGCCTAATGCCTTAACAAAGCCTCTAAGCGCTTCACTCTAAGCGCTAAAATCAGTCATTCCACGGTTCTACCATACAAAATCGAATGCAAAAATATCTAAATTAAGTATTTCCTACAACCTTGGTGATTATACACGCGGGCGTCCTTTACAGTAGGCCTACGCATGGCCAGAGAGAAGTCATGGTCAATCATCGCCTCTGACGTGTAAGGAGCGGGTGATGATATATCTGCAGACAGTGTCAATCATTCGAGAGTGACGGCTCAGAGAAATGTGGTAGCGGTACACGGAGATACGTAAGCTGGCATGCACGCATCGTGATTTCGTCCACAGTCAGCTTATGTCATCACGATCGTTGAACTCTCACACGCGCTAAAATCATATTTCGATCCCACATTAATCATCGAAACCTCTAACGATCAGCTCCACTCCATTTCGATACACGCCACTGCTCGTGAGAGTCACAAACGAAAGCATAAATTCACGAATTAGGACTATTGTGCAATAGAATGACCCGGATATACCTTTTCTTGTGCCAGCGGTGGCAAATCGTTTAAATCTAAACTCAGCAATTAAACGAAAACAAATTAATAAATAATTAAAGCCTTCAAATTTTCTAAGTAAAAGGCTGACAAGATCACACAAATGTGCTTCAAGGTTTTTATTTAATTAAGGAGTAGGAAGGAAAAGAGAAAAGCCAAGGAAAGTTTAAGGACCATAAACAGCGTTCTTCCTACTTGCTCCTTATATTGATTGGTGGTGCAATTTTTTTTTTATGAGACACTGTATACTAGCGTATTTTAACGCTTAGCCCATATAAGGCGCCAAGTGAAAATTTATTATTTAACACAATTATTTATATATAATTCATTATTTAACATATAATTCAATAGATCCCCCATTATTTTTATATAATGCATTTACGTCTAAAAATTATATGTAAATAATTGCGTTAACATTTTCATTATTTATATATAATTAGTGTACTGATTTCATAATATATAAATAATGAAAGGGTAACCAAACATTATTTATATATCATAAGGTTACTGGTTTCATTATATATAAATAAGGAAAGGGTAACACATCATTATATATAAATAATGAAAAGTAACTTACAATTATTTATATATAATAAGTTCACTGATTCCATTGTATATAAATAATGAAAAGGTAACAAATCATTATATATAAATAATGAAAAGTACGGTAACTCACAATTATTTATATATAATAAGTTTACTGGTTTCATTATAATAAATAACGAATTGACTTTAAACTCATTATATATAAATAACTGCTTTTACATTTTCATTATATATAAATAATAGCTTTCGCAAAACTATTATATGTATAATAATGCTTGGACTTCAAACTCATTATATGTATATAATGCACACGTGTTATCGTGTCAAAGTCATTATAGGCCTATCTAAATAATGGTTTCTTATTGCCAATTATATATAAATAACCGTTGAGGTCGAGTGCCATTATATATAAATAATGACATCGTAGGAAGCCATGGTTTATAAATAATTCGTTATGCAAATTATGAAGTAATAAATATTCATCAGTGCTCTAAAGTTACAATTAGGGCCTATTGTGTGTGGTCTACAGGTTGCAGACCATCACCAATTGACAATGGCACAGCAAAGGATACAGATTATTGAGTCTGCTGTACTGCAAATCTCAAATCAATTAAAAGAACCCCAAAGTGAACGCCACGGCCCTCAGGAATCTCGATTTGAGTCTGTCGTATCCGGGTCCGGGGCAATGTCCGGGGAAATGTCCGGATCAGCTGCTGGTGATAGGCATAATACCGAGGTTCATCAACTTTGGGGTTCTCTTAATTGATTTGAGATTTGCAGTAGAGCAGGGGGATAGTGGAGCGAATCGAGCCTCACTTGGCTGGGAGCCAGGGGCCGCCAACGGCCCCGGTGGGGTCCAGGGGGGCTACACCCTCTAGAAGCCACGGATATTTGACGAATTATGGCGAATTTTTATTACTTATTTGATAGACATCGAGCTACTAATATGACTTCATGTAGACTATGTTTTCTGATGTCGAAATGAGCTTCCAAAACCAAAACATTTTGAATAAAACAAGAAACAAATAGTATACAATGTAACCATCTAATTTATTTTCAAATCCTCTTTCTTCAAAGTGAAATCCTACATTTTGGAAATTTTGCACGAAATCTGACAACACGCTGTCAAGGTCGAGGTTGCTTCCCCTGTCGCGATGTATTTCAAGCATCATTAGGCTTTCCGAACGAGCATTTGTCATAACAGAACGCAAATTAATTTTAATTAGTCTCATTGAACTATTTTATTATTATTATATTATTATTATTATTATTATTATGAAAAGTTAACACAAATAGTTCAGTGAAAACAATATGGTGGCTAAACGTACATTACATGTAATTTTTTTTTATTTGTTTATTCCCCGGGGGGGGGGGCTCTGGTGCCACCACTAGATTCAATAATCTGCTGTATCCCTGGCTGTGCCATTTTCGATAGGTGATGGTCTGCGACCAGTAGACCATACACAATAGGCCCTAATTGTAATTTAATGAGCACTGGTGAATATTTATTACTTCGTAATTTGCATAACGAATTATTTATAAACCATGGCTTCCTACGATGTCATTATTTATATATAATGGCACTCGACCTCAACAGTTATTTATATATATTTGGCAGTAAGAAACCATTATTTAGATATAATGACCTTGACAAGATAACACGTGTGCATTATATACATATAATGAGTTTCAAGTTCAAGCATTATACATATAATGGTTTTGCGACAGCTATTATTTATATATAATGAAATTAAAAGCAGTTATTTATATATAATTAGTTTGAAGTCAATTCATTATTTATATATAATGAAATTAGTGAACTTATATATAAATAATCGTAAGTTACTTTTCATTATTTATATATAATGATACCTTTTCATTATTTATATATAATGGAATTAGTGAACTCATTATATATAAATAATTGTAAGTTACTTTTCATTATTTATATAAAATGATGTGTTACCCTTTCCTTATTTATATATAATGAAACCAGTAACCTTATTATATATAAATAATATTTGGTTACCCTTTCATTATTTATATATAATGAAATAAGTAAACTAATTATATATAAATAATGAAAACGTAAATAATAATAATAAAGGATTAAAGAATTCAGATATTGTGATTGGCTATCGGTACATAATGTAGCACGCGGACCAACGTGCTACATTATGTAGCCAATCTGTTTTCGTGGCGCAATTATTACTTTAAAATTAATTATTATTGTTATTAATTATTACTTATCCATGTTGTACCGCTAAACACTCGTAAATAATGTCCCACAAAGCAAAACGTGCTAATATCGATTAAAACCCTTAAATCGTCAAAATTTAAAAACTATCTAAACCTTTTAAAACCCTTAAATCGTCAAAATTTAAAAACTATCTAAACCTTTTAATCGTAGCTCGACCACACCCAGTTTGCTTTCGTCGGGAAAATCTGACACCTCGTCGGAGGCATCGGAACCCCCATCCGGGGACCTCGCCCCCCTCCCCCCACCGTCGGGTAAATCCTGGCGCCACCCATGACGAACAGCCGACGCTGAAGGCACTGTGGGCGTACCATACACGAAATATTATTTCGAGGTAACGAAATAGTATTTCGAGGGAACGAAATAGTATTTCGAGGTAACGAAATAATATTTCGAGGGAACGAAATAATATTTCGAGGGAACGAAATAATATTTCGTTCGAACGAAATATTATTTCGTTCCTTCGAAATGATTTCGATCCCTCGAAATATTATTTCGTTCCCTCGAAATAGTTTAATAATTTTTCTAACCATGTCCCATTAGGGGCTCCGTAGTTTTTCAACTACTTGAGCTTACTTTTGGTTTGCTCAGCAAATGGCTCTGAATTTACTGTGATGATAAATAATATTTGGTTACCCTTTCATTATTTATATATAATGAAATAAGTAAACTAATTATATATAAATAATGAAAACGTTAACGCAATTATTTACATATAATCTTTTAGACATAAAAGAATTTTATATAAATAATGGGTGATCTATTGAATTATATGTTAAATAATGAATTATATATAAATAATTGTGTTAAATAATAAATTTCCACTTGGCGCCTCATAAGGCCAGACGTCTTAATCGTCACGGGGCCGAGTTTGTGATCAGTTATTTAATATTTTGTTTTCTGAGAAAGCCTTGTAATCCACTGAGTCAGTCTCAGTATAATCACCCTGGATGCAATACAATTGGTGGGTTAAGAAGAGGAGCGAAGCTCAATTTGGTTGTACTGTACTTAAATCTCGACAAAACAAACACAGTAGTAAAGTGAATAGTAACACTTTTGAGAGAGTACTCAAATAGAAAAGCAGCTCTATGCTATGACAAGTATATATTTTGCTATAGCGCCCTCTCAGTTACCTTGCGCAGACCTGCGCTGAGCGTGGTGAATAATTGGTTTTACCATTCCTGAAGTCTGAGGGATAAGATGTAATGATAGCAATCTCGAAATATAACACCTACTCTGATTTTTTTTCCGGAAAATGAGCAAAAGAGATGAGAAGGCCTAGTTCACGAATTCAAGAATTTTGTAATAATTAGGCCTATATTACAGTGTTTAATGTATTCACACTTGCACTTTAGGTACTAAACATACAGTATAAAGATTTCATCTTACTTTCCAGTATTAATCTGTGCTGTATATTTCATTCGTACGACTAGCACACCTGAAGAAGGACACAGGTGTGTCCGAAATGTTCGTCTAATATCATTTAGAGGGAGCCCATGGACTTTCACAGATTGAGAGTCAGACCAAACCATCAGACTTAAATTTGGATATATTATTTTTAAAATATTAAAGAATTTAATAAAGGATTAAAGAATTCAGATATTGTGATTGGCTATCGGTACATAATGTAGCACGCGGACCAACGTGCTACATTATGTAGCCAATCTGTTTTCGTGGCGCAATTATTACTTTAAAATTAATTATTATTGTTATTATTTATTACTTATCCATGTTGTACCGCTAAACACTCGTAAATAATGTCCCACAAAGCAAAACGTGTAGGTGAATTCAAACAAAAAATGAAGATCAACACAATATACATCGTTATGATAGTTAATATGTTTTTTGCTGCTATGAATAGTTATTAGTATACCGTAATTGACCTAATGACAGTGGAATCCGGGATTTTTCGTTAGGGGTTGGGGTGGTGGGCTACCAAGGATTTCAGATGCTTTAAGTCAACACATATCTTAACCATACCATAGAAATATGGTCCTTCATGCGGGTACGAGTGAAAAACTAATATTTTCAGAGGTCTAGGACTAGGGCTATTAAATGGAAGTTTTAATTTAGGCCAACTTCGTAGGCCATTATTTTAGTCATAAAAAAAACTTTGACACAGGGGAATGTGGTGGGGGAGGGAGCAATGTAAGTAATTACATTGAGAGAGAGCAGCTTAGCTCAGTCGTCTAATCTGGTGGTAGCCACTGTGTGTGCGCTGACCGTGAAGATTTATGGGTCCCGGTTCAATTCTCATCGCTGCCCCTCCTTGTGTTTCAGCTGAAATACAAGTTACAATAGCGCACCGTCTTTCGGATGAGACGTTTAAGCCGTTGGTCCCGTGTGCATTATGGCCCATGTGCACGTTAAAGTACGCAGTACACTCTTCGGAAAAGAGTAGGGGATTGTCTCCCGGTGTACTGATCAATCATCACCAGAAGGCCCCCACTGGAAATAAGTCTTCTTCTAGACTTTCGTGGGCTATCCTTGGTGTTTACACCGAATAAATCCAATCCAATTCAATCCAAGTTTTAACCTAATTGGGAAGCACTTATAGAAATGAAACACAATAAAATGCGACGCAATTATTTGCCTAGAATTACCAGCTCAGCCTTCAGCAGCAAGGCCTGGCTGTAAAAACTAAGAGGCCTACTAACTCATCCGATCCTGTCAGGTGTCACCCAATAATTAAACAAATCTCCATTTCTCCTGATCAAATGTAATTTTCGCCCGATTTACAGGTCCCCGCAAAATACTCCAATTTATGATTCACAATCACATGGATTATGAAAAACCTGGATTTCGCCAGTATGGGAGGATAGTATTGTAATGTAGTACGGTGGGTTTTTTTAAAAATAATATAAAATGTAAAACGGATTTGAAAATAAGTTATTTGGTTACATTGCATACTCTTTGTTTCTCGTTGTTTTATCCAAAAATTTTCTGTTTTGGAACATTAAAAAACATACATGATGTCATATTACGGTAGCTTGATGTCAAATAACTTATAAAAATTCACCAAAATTCGTCAAATATCCGTAGCTTCCAGGGGGCTTCGCCTCCAGGACCCCCGCTGGGGGCCCTTGGCGGCCCCACTGGCCCCCAGTATGGATGCTCGCTTCGCTCGCATACTGGACCTTATGAAATGGCCTTAGCACCCCCTGTCGGGCAAATCCTGGGGCCATCACTGCTTTGCGGAAGTCAATGTTCATAATTTTACATTTATGGGGAAAAATGTTAAACCATTGGAAATGACGTTAAATTAAGTTGGATTAGATGGTTTGTACTGTATGAAATAGGCCTACAGTTACCAAGTTTGTATGGAAACCCAACAGCGGCGTAACAAGATTAATTGCCGGGCTCTTCAAATGTGAAGTTATTTTTAATTATTATTTTTAGACTTATTTATGATCTTTATGAAGGCCCCTAACAGCCCTGGGCACCAGGTGTTTTGCACTGACTTCACTGCCCCTACCTACGTCACTGGAACCCAACTGAATTTTAAAAATCGTGACGTTTTTCTTAATGGATTACATTTTAGAAATACTTTACTGTATTCACTTATGTATTGGAAAGGCCTAGCGCCCTCAACTTGACGTATTTTGGAAAACTGCTTGTCTTCTTCTTGCGTATAGTAGCGTATAATAGCGAATAATCGCATTAAATCAAGTTGCTGTTATTAATTGACTGGAACGGTCGTAGCAGGGTCACCAACGAGTAGGTTAACAGCATAACCCCCCCGCAACATTTATACTGCAGGATGAAGAGAAGCAAGCGTAAGTAAAGTCTCTTACCCATGAGCACAATCAGTGTGACGAGCGTCGGCCTCGAACTCTCCCGATCTCAAGATTTTTTATATCCAACACCTTACGCACTGCGCCACACGCTCCTAGCATACTGCGTATTTTTGACTGATGATTTCCAACGCTAGTGATTTTATAATTATGTAGTTATAAATTACAATAATTGGAATTTACAAAGAAATCAATATCATACAAACAAGACGAATAAGAGAGAATTCTTTCAAAGTTTCATATTTATTAACTTATATATACAGCAACATTTTACCGTCTGCTTATAAAAAACAAGTGAGGCAACGTAAAACAACAAACTTGTATGCCTATATTCTTTTTTTGCACAGGTTGTTTTTTTTTCTCTTTTAAACCATTAAATTTATCGATTACCCAGATGAATGGGCATAGAACTTTCATTTATATCCTTTGTAGGCCTATTACGCTACCATCTAACAGGGCTTATGCCGGTAATGGCTTCAGTGAGTTAAACTAAAATCTTTCATTATCGGATTACGAACCTGGGCATGGATCTAAATAACACACGAGTGTAATTCTAATTGAAAGGCGTGTATCATCGTACCCCAGGCATCGTTAAAAGTTGCACTATTACACAAAATCCCTCCATCATGAATAATATTTCCATAACATATCACGATTTAATTTCCCTGGCCTATCCGAGTTTTTCGTTACCAAGAATTGTTCTGAATTCCTAGGTTTATAAAGTACGGTAACTAAGAAAATTAATAATATAAATATAAATAACGTTTAATATTTCCGATCAAAATGAACAATAAATAATGCTTTATATTTTCTAACAAAATGTAAGAACGAAAGAGCAACCTAAATAAAAAAACGAACATAGTTAGGCCCTAATAATGTATTCAGAAAAAGTGAAAAAAGCCCTACAGCTTTATGCTAAATGAACTTGATTAACGTACGTTAAAGAACATAACATAAACAATGTAATATCAAATTTTAACCAAATGAACGTAAACAATAATATAAATAAAAAAAGAAACAATACATTTGTTGTTAACAATCTAATAATTTACTCTGGGTTACCACTCTGATGATAACTACAAAACAATAAAAATAATAAAGTTAGAATATATATATAATATATATTTAGTTTTACTTTTTGTTTTTGTATCATACGATAACTTTATGTAATTTTCAACATAAATGCCATATATCCCAAAACAAGGGGGTCAGAAGTCATATAACACACATGATTATTTACATATCATTAGTTTTATTCTTATACAATTAAATACAAAATCTCAAAACCATGATTTTTGTTCCATAAAAAATTCTCTTTTATGTACATACCAGCACTAAGTTATTATATACAAATTTAAGATAATTACAATTGGGATTTATTTTAATCATTTAAGTTACACAAATTAGGATAGACTAGAATCTATCTACCTATTGGATTATTAAGTCTTGCAAAATATCGGTTGATAGGCCCACTTTGCCCTTCTCTGTGGTCACCGACAGTCCATGATCAATATCGTAGATTTCTTTACTACTGCCGACAATCTTTCTTATGTGAGAATCTTGATTGCTGTTATCTGAAACTTTTGACTTTGAGGGCTCTTCGGATTCTTTCACTTTCACAGCCTGACAGTAATGGAGACGCAACTGAGGATTTACGTTACGTTTGCAGGCCAATCCGGGTCCGCAGTCACAGCGTTGGAACAGATCAATTGGATTCCGCTTTTTTGTGCAAACATCGCCCTCTACGAGGATTGGTTTGCAGATTTTGGACCAATAGTGTCGGGCACAGCACAGACCATCGTCGCATTCAATAGAATTCTCACAGCGATCATTTTCTTGAACTATAATCAAAATATGTATATACTTTATCATTGAGCAACACATTATTTTCCACACATCTGTACACAATAAAACTGAAGGTGGTATTTGTTATACTGCTTTGATGCGCCTATATTATGGTCATGGTGTAATATTTAGGCATGTCACATATTTTTATGTTAAATACAATTGATGGCCGCCCATACTGCACAGGGCTTTAGTCTACTACTATAATACTTACGTCTATACATGTTAGCCTTTGTTTCTTGAGCAATACTACTTTCGTCTTCGAGATCCTCGTTTCTAGCTGATTCTGATGTTTTCTTTGAGCGACAAACACCATCTACGCATTCGTTACCACGGCAACACATGGCATTCCTATGACAACGGCGGCCTGGTTTCCTACATGGCAAGCAAGACTTGTGTCCTTCTCCTCCGTGACAGAACTCTCTTTTTTGACAAGAATCGTCATTGTTGCACAAAACCTGAAAAGAGCAAAAACATTGTGAGGGTTAATTTAGGTAACAGAATTATATTTGAACAAACATCATTAAGTGAAACAATGAGATATATAATCTATTTCATGAGTGATGATATTCACATATCATTTAAGTCTGAATTCGACTGCCGAATCGCCGATGATGAATAGGCCTACCACACTACCACGTGCGACCTACTCGCTCGTAGAGAAGCGCGCAGAATTCCTCGGCCAAAGAGATTCGATTAATAACGGCAGTTGACGTGCTACAACACATTCAGTGAAGTATACGTTCTAATTATTACTTGGTGCACGATCTATGAAATGCAACACATTTGCCGACGAATTTATTAGCGCGCTTACAGGGGCGTGAAGACGCGGCATGTTCTTTAAACAGAAAGAACGATGATTACGTCATAATAATTTAGCATGAAACGACTACTAGGGCATTGGTGTTTGTTTCTCAGTGATTAGTGCGATTACCAATAGACGACCAGGCATATCCTATATAAAAGAGAGAACCTTCTGCCATGTAAAGAAAGGACTTGATGTTTACCAATTAAAAACTCACTTTTTTCATTTTTTTTGTATAAAATGTAGTTTATAGGAAAATTATAAACGATGTGACTGAAAAAATACCTGTTAGATCAGTAAAGACTTAGACTTAATACTTAGTAAAAGATAATAATCATATTAACGCAATAGGAAACATGACCTGTGCCTAGAATTAATACTTAGTAAAAGATAATAATCATATTAACGCAATAAGAAACATGACCTGTGCCTTCATCAAACTATATATAGTGGGATACAGGCCTAGATGCCGATTCTAAGTTTAATGTTTATAGGCACAACGGGCCAAGGATTCTAGGTTGATGTAATTGTAAAAATATTTAATTTAGAATTAATTTAAGGCGACTCAACGTGTAATGGAATTCCATACAAGAAAAGAGTTCACTGTTGATTTGTTTCCTTCACAAGTCATAAACAAAGGCCTGGGAGAAAATAACTACTGAACCAGAATTGGAAACGATTTATTGAGGATTTTGCGCAAGTTGTCATATAACCGCAGTACCGTACACTACTATTTGATCTATGAAGTTTTCCAGCTAACAGTGAAATATTATGCAGCTAAACATAGCAACAGTCTGCATTTTTTAGGAACAGAAAAAAGTGTTAAATCTATAACACTATAAATTCACGTAATTATGCTATAAACAAAAAGTACAACCAGATAAACGAACTGTGGTTGGATAGTGGTTTATTATTAAGTAGGCCAAACCGCGGGCTTCATATTATGCTGGGAGAAGTGGCGATTTAAGAACAGACGAGAGGCAGATTTCCATCACGAGAGCAAAGTGGGCGTGGCCGAGTGTTCCTTAAAATGTTTCGAACGTGTTCCAGTGGGCGAAGCTCTCGAAAATTTTGACAATTTAGAAGTTCCAAAGGCTTATTTAATCGATTTTAGAGTCTACTAATAGGAGTCTGCTGTATTTAGAAAATACATATAATTTTTTCCCCGACGGGGGAGGGGGACCCCACCCACCCCCACTGGAGCCTGTCTAGCAATTTCTTATGGGGGCCAGTGAGGGCTTAGGGGATAAGTTTTTCTAAAGAAACTGGGAATTTTTTGGGCCAGCAATTTGGGACGTATGCTCCCTTTCAAACTGGCGCCACCAGTGGCGGTGTACTCCCCAGTACAGCCGTTTAAGGTCCGAGAATTAAGTGCGGGAAAATGGGACCGGTACGTGTACTGTTAACGCAAAATTCAGTCATTTGATTTTGACAGAAGGTATCAGGGTTTACTCCCGCCAGCACTTTTTTAAACAACTGAAAAAGTACCGTAACTTTACAGTACATTATAGGCATGTTATTATGTTCATTAGAGCAATTAGGCCTTGGCCTACATTGGAGCACTGTTTCTATTTGTTTCGGCCTATAGTGTATATCATGTATATACAGTACAATTATATGAATATATATATATCGACGGTCGCACGTCCGAAGGAGGTGGTTGGCTCCGAGAGTATCTCCGAAATTGTCGTGTTTAAATTTCTGCATCAATAGGCATTCCGAGGTGGCAGTTGGCAATAAACCGTACATCGTTTGTTTAAGAAATATGGCCACGTGATGGTTCTGCGCCATTTACCTTCTCTGTATCCTTTGATCTTTGCCGCCCACTGAGTGGATAACGTATCGGCGGTTTTCTTTAAGGAACAACAGCACGTTCAAAGTGTGAGTATTTCTTCGACTATCCAATATTTTTCGTTCATGATTATCAATCATCGCTGTTAAAATAGGTGCAAAATAATCGCTATCCGGTCTAATGGTGCCTGGGTTAGTGAGGGGTTGGACCTCTGCATTTGTCAATTTCGGTGTATTTTGACTTCACGACATGTGCCTGCAAAAATACCGGTTTTCTTTAACACGAGCTCAAATAACACTTGTATACAGATCTAGAAGTTTATGCCGGTTAATGAGATACAGATTTTTGAATATTTAAAAACTGAGGGGAAGGTGGAAAAGAGGTGGTTACGTCCACTTTCCCCCAGTTTTTAAATATATAAAAAATCTGTATCTCATTAACCGTTTCCGAGTTTTTCGTCAAATATGCTTTTGTGTCCTAGAAAAATCAGTTCTACAACATATGAAATTGTTTTTCCTCCGGAGCCTGGCTGTAATATTCGACCAGTGGCGGCGCCAGCAGGGGCTTAAGCCTGTCTCTTATACACATCTAGATGTGTATAAGAGACAGGTGTTGAGATCGGCACACCATTGTGAAAGGCACTTTAATGCGTATGTTAAAACACTACTAAATTATATGAATTGCGTATTTTTACGTGATGAGACAAAACTGTCGAAGCTGTCAAAATCGTACACCCTTTCAATTGAGGTTACGTCGGCATCCTGTGGTAATGCTTCGTGAAAGAATAGACACCGTTGGTGGAAGTAGTCAGTTAGCAAAATAAACACACCCGCGGTATTACCGCAGATTAAAACAAAAATCACAACTAACTAATGCAGGTGTAAAGCCCCTCTTTATCTGACGTTCGTCACGATACCATCTTGTCCTTCATGTTAAATACTGTTCACCCTGGCCAACTTAATCGATTCGGTAATCCTGTGAACGCGATGACACACGGGCGCACGCTCTGCCGGGGGACCGTTTTACCAAAATTAAGCTGAGTGATCTTCGCTGCGTGAGTAAACTATTTGTCGGTTTTGCGACGTTACTTAAAACGCCGTGCGCGACGGGAGTCCACTGGGAACTATTAAGATCAATCTATAGTTATTTGAAGTGCAATTGGCCAATGCGGAGCGCAGCTGGACCTGTGCGATACGTTTTTCTAGCCTGGTGTTACTTAATTACTGTACTTAATACCTACAACCCAATTGGTGTGGTTATCACAAAAAAGAATAATCAAGATGGACTACCTGTATACTATATAAAGATTAACTATTTCCTTCTATAAAGATATAAATGAATCCGTTATGGGCGCAATTATACGAAAGTTAATATTCCATGTCGTGGAACATATCAGTTAAGATGGAACGCGCATGCTTCAAAGTTAAATCACTTCCATGATATAATTACCTTTGACTGGTGAAGTAAACGTGTACATTTATAGATACTATAGTGATAGAGGACTTTCGAAAAACACGCCAGGATGGTGTTAGCGTGTATGTGTGTGACTTTCGTTAACCCGACCCGAGGGCGAAACGGAGGTTGAAATGTTAATACTGTAGGGCCAAACTATGCTAAGTACATTCACTGACATCAAAACATCTCATGTAGTGGCATCTACACGTATATGATTCCATGAAAGCAACGAGTTCATGATAAGTATCACGTAAAAATGGTTAACAATATGCAACACAGAAAAGCAAATAGACACGATATACGCGTAGCACGTATTGAGTATGGAACGCGACGGGGGTCTAAAATCTGATATAGCAGCATGCATTTAAAATTATAAATTCCTCTATCAAGAGTTTCAAGCAATGTGCTTGTAATCGTGTTTTATGAAATATGCAATCAACCTATTAAATTTGAATCGGCATTATTGGCTTTCCCGCTATTCTCATATAGATCCTTTAGTAGTAGTAGTAGTAGTAGTAGTAGTAGTAGTAGTCAAGTTAAACCAGTGGTTCAGAGATACAGGTCCGAGTCTAAACTTCATTTTACATTACCCAAATTTAGGTTTAATTACTGTACCAGAATCTGTAGTTTCAGTGAAAATTCTAAGTATTTCATATTGAACTGAATACTTTATGAAATACATTCAGTGACGTCCAGAAAGATATGTGCAGTCCGGCCATGGGACTCTGTTGCATAATTATCACATATGCCTACAGTGGACCTAACTATAATTATTACTGAGGATTACACTATATTGTAACTCCTAAGCCTACTGCATTCGGTACCGTACTTAGTTTACATGTAAACGAAAATTGCATTAATACGGTACTTGACTGGTCTAGTGGTTATGGCACCAGGTTAGCTATCTGGAGGTAGTGGGTTTGGTTCCCAAACACTTGTGAATATTTTTTCGCAAGTGTTTGGGAACGTACCGTACCGTACTGAGTAGGGCAAAACATGTGAAATATGGAAAAAAAAAATTAAGATGGCAAGACAGGAAAAGATAACAGAAATAATATAAGAATCACTGTTTGAGTCGAAATTGAATACTGTAAATAGTTAGGCCTACTACAAGGCAAATTATTTATAAACTAATCGTAACATCTTTTAAATAACTTAAAATAAAAAATATCAATTACAAAAATAATTTATAAAACATTATTGCGATGACAAGAGCACTTGGTTACGTACGTCGCTTGGGACACTGCGCATCCAGATGCTGAACAGGCGTTGATTATAACTGCATAAAAAAGAGCATTACTCCTACCACTAAATATCACCCACTAGATCAGTTACTCAACTGTTTCAAATATGCTAGTCATTTTCTGAGAAATAAACACTGAGATGTCAGATTGGTATTACATATCGGCAAGTAACAGTAAAAAAAATAAAAATAAAACATCTACGAGATATTAGTGGAATCAGGGAACTGGTGGAATAATAATTATAATAAACCTAATAGTTATTAAAAAGAATCATGTAAACGCAAGGTCTTACAGCATCGATTGAAGATAAATACAACACACACACACATACAATTCATATCGGAATCTGATAAAGAAACATATTAGTAAAACTACCGTAATGTAATTAGAGATATCGATCAGGCAATCTCAAACGGTACTCCCTTGTATTTGTTCGAATTCTTTATGCCCTAACGATTTGTAATGTTTTCTTTCGCGACACCATCTTTTTTAAGTTATCAATTACAGTTCTTGATTTTGGAACGCAACACCTTGGCTTTGAAGTCGCCCCGATCGCGGACCTTTGACTCGTTTTTATCATAATAACTAGAGAGCCTCGGTTGTCAAATTGGGGCCATGCAACAAACACAGACCTCCATCAAACGATTGTCTATCTGCAAGACGGCATATCTCCGGTATTCATCGGAAAAAAATACTCTATCGCGGCAAAGTTATCGTTGGAGGGATCACAGACAGCTACAAACGAGTAATATCACTACCTCGGTTGTCAGACGGCGGAACCCTTTGAAGACATTGTCTTAGTGAAGAACAGAAGTCAATCGTGTTATGAACGCCTGGCCAGGGCAGGACAGTAAAGCTCTCGCCCTGTCGGCTACTTGTTCCATTCAGTGCGCCAGGCTAGACACAGGCTGCCAAGCAGAGTGGAAAATTGTTCTTAAGTCTTGTCGGCATGTTGGCAGAAATTGTAGCGTTCTGACGATTGTTGCTGGACAAAAGGCGTAAAATTGAACACAATTATTAATTCGGGATTAATTTCGATTACAAGGCAGAATTTGCTAAGCCATCGTTACGTAAACAACATCCGTAAACGGTTAAATGCGCCGACAATGTACCGTAGTTAATGCGTTTACACAAATAACTATTTTAATACCTAATATTACCAACAACTACAACAAAAACATAAAGCCAAAGCCAGGCTAATTGAAAAGGTTACTATGGGGAGAAATACGTTGTAATAAATATGATAAGCACAACAAAAGTATATTAATAGTTTAATAAATAATAATTAGGCCTATATCAACAATATTACTAATAAATTTTCACTAAATAAATCTCCTAATAAAATCATGAAAGATAACATAAGTGATTGATGACTTGCTCATTTCAACAATTATGACTACTTTTGAAAGCTAAAGGTAAAGCGCAACAGTGAGAGGGAAGATTTGCTTTAATCGGGTTTGAATTCCTAAAACGAAGCCTCAATGGTTGGTTAAGGCGTGCGAGTAGACGGAAGGATAGGTCCTGGGTTCGAATCCCGTATTGGAACCTTTTTTCACACTCGCTGATTCTACTTATTTATTATTATTATTCTTACTTATACTTATGATTCTATGATAAAACTAGGGCAAGAAGGTTAATGTATTTCTATATCGTATTATGGTTTATATCTGTCTCTTATACACATCTAGATGTGTATAAGAGACAGCAGCTGGACCTGTGCGATACGTTTTTCTAGCCTGGTGTTACTTAATTACTGTACTTAATACCTACAAACCAATTGATAAATAAATAACCATTATACCACAGAGGTTTCATGGTTGAACAGATTCAAATAACCATCAGATACACTCTATTACACAATAGGTACGGCTGGAAAGAAACTGTAACGTATAATATACAGTAAATCAAGATAGCCGTTAACACTGTTAAATTATATATAAATTATCAAAGAAAGGTAAATACAGCCTCTGTGGTCTAATGGTTATGACGCTCGCTTTGACAGCAAGAGTTCGCAGGTTTGAATCCCGTCAGAGGATTTTATTACACAATGTATTTATTTATAGGATAACAACCGTTGAGAGCTATGCTACAGGATGTATCATGTCCTTTACTCGAACCCTGTATATATATATACATATATATAGGCCTGTGTGTATGTGCGTGTCCGTTACCATAGAAAATAACGCTTTCGTTAATTTTGAACAAGTGCTTGTCGTACGATGACAAATCCAAGTACAAATTTCAAGGTTCATTTACACATGAAAGGTTCCGACCCGTCACTCATTGTACATTATGCTCATTGTTTTTTTACGAGTATTTAACCATTGATCGACGCAATAAACAAATGCTTAAATGATAAACAAGCCACGAGACTTTTTTTTAGCATTTCAAAACGATCCATTCAGATTCTTTTGCACTGCAGTACAGTATGTGCCCGTTGATTGGGTACTCTGCATCATGCGCGCGATCGATGTGGCTACGCCCAGTACCTTAAAGAGGAATGACTGATGACGTAAATATACGAAAGCCATTCTTGTTTTGCGCTAACCTCATGTAAACGTATATGACTATGGAGGTTAAATTTTACTTAAAATAATTGTAAATTTCGTGTACTAGTAGCATGTATAAACCATAATAAATAAAACAATACGGTATAAGGTACCCCGCAATATAGTTTGGTTTATTTATTTCATTCACACAAATCGGAAGGCGAAACGTTGCACTTAGACCTAACGATCTCATCCCGAAAAAAAAAAAAAAAAAAAAATCTGAAGTTGTTCTTTCACACCATAACAGATAAATCGAGACAATACTTGATGACAAGGATGGTCATTGATCAATTATTCATTAATGAAATAATTTAATTAGCTCTACTCTATAATTCAATCATGTATATTTGTAACATCCATTTCCGCTGTCGAATTCTAAATTTGACCCTCAATTTTTGGAAGTGTTCGAATTTCGAAACTTCGACCCTGTAAATAGACGACCATAATAAAAAAAAATACCGGCAAACCACATTATAAAAGAAATATTTTGTCTAATAGCTTTAAAAACTGAACTAAAAGGTGTCGTACTTTCGGCAGATACAAAAAGAATGTCCCTTCTTATCTTAACGGTACTGTGGTGAAGATTTATAGGAATCTAGGTTGTTTAAGTCCTATTTTGCAGCAGATGAGCATATACCCCGTACAATATACTGTACTCTGTAAGCTCCTGATAGAATACGAACACACTCATTCTTTGTCTACATACACTTCCAGCTGAAAAGTCGACACATTAAATCTTCTTTGGCGGAGCGCTGAACAAATAAATCATTCGTTAGTACCTACCAGAATTGTTATCGTATTGTATACTATTTCTTTGTGGCAGCATACAAATAAGTACCAGCGCGTATTTAAATAGTATCGCATTACAGACAAAAATATTCCGACACAATTATTTATATTATTATTATTATTATTTATCTCATTGACAAAACTAGTTATTTGATGGTTGGCACTGACTGACTTCCCTAAAAAACTACTGTACCGGGCCTGTATCACTGCTATTACTTCCATACATAAACACATAGGCCTATTCGTAAATCAGGGACAATAATGATTTATTTATGGAGAGCATTCAGAACATGTTTTCATGTGATTTCAGAGTAGACTGTCTAAATTTAGGCTTAAAATATACACAGGGAAGTTATATTTTGCGGTAACAGTGTATATAATAACATTAAATCGTCATAATGTCTATTTTAAAGCAACCAGCTTGACACTGGCGTGGGCTGATCAAATACCATTTTTCAATCGAAATGCAGAATACAGTAAAGTAGAATTGTTAGTGGAACGCCCTCAATAGGAATAGTTTCTCTTCACACTTGGTACCAGTTGTTACAGTCAATTAGGCTAAAAAATCTAAACAAATTCTACTACTGGATTTTTAAAGAGTTTGATGAAACTCCCTTTCTCCTTCATATAATATGGTCACAATCTTACATAATTGTATCTACACGTATGCCTATAGATACATGCATTTATTGGTAATTAAAAATGATCAGACTTCGTGTAAGTTAGAAAAAAAAAGAGGCGGCCTCAAAAAATAATAAGAGTCTTAGACGGGAAATATTTTTTTCTTTACTTGGCCTTGCAGTATATAAAATAACACTAATACATTAGTCATGAGATAGTAAAACTATTTAAAGGGCTTAAAGATATTGTCACGTAGGCCTACAGTATATCTAAAAACTTCATAATTATATTAAACATTTTTAAATTGTTTAATTTATATTTCAATAAACTATAGCTTTAACTGATAATTAGAACGAAATACAATATTTCTACATTTAACAGATGTCTTTGGCCTACCCTAAAATTTCTACTAGAAAATACCTTTACTAAAATATGAAAATAAATTAATATTTGTTTTTAGTATTAATTATATTTCAAGATGTTTTCGAGTGCATAAAGAATGTGTGACGAACCAAGTGGAATCTATAGTACAACAGTTAAACTATAGGCCTATCTATTAACAATTGACAGCACTGTTAGATGATAGTATCTTGTCCGTTTTTAGGGTACGAAACCAGGCATTCGATGATTATCCAACATTTTTTGCTAGTAAACATTCTTCCTCACTTATGAAGAAGTGAAGTAGGTACTTGAATGACGAGGTGGAACGTCGTTATTATACCCCTGTTGTAAGGTCTATTGTACGCAGTTTCGTTCCCTCATACCTCCATTAAAACAGGCTCTCGTACGTGTGACAAATTGAGCGCAGCCAAGCGTGAAACAAATGAATCGACTGCTCTATAAAAATGCGTTTCCACTTATAATGTCGTCATGTGCACACGAAATTAAGAAATAATGACTAGTGCACAATTTAAAACGCAGCTAGTATAAATCATTAATTTCTGGTGCATAAATATAGAATAAAGTTATTTTATAAATCATTTTGTTAGGGGTAAACAAAGTATCCCCCGTGGTTGTGATTCTTTTGGTCGGAATGTGAATTATTCACAGTGAGCGTTGGCAATGCAATTCTTTATTGATAAAACGTACTGAGGGAAAAAAACAGACATACATTTTGTATGCTTAGTCACGATACAATATGAATTGGCACAGCGCCGGACATAAGGGGGACCTGAAGGACTTCAGACAGTATATGCATCGTCTTAATTAACATAGATAGTGGACATACTACAGCATTCCCTTACAACGTTAATTATCGTTTTTAAAAGTATAGGTCGCGTGTTGTTTGCGATGTTAAAATGGCAAAGTAAATTTGAGTTTTACTTACTAGTGTTCTTTCAAATACTGTCCGGCTTTCTGTTTCCTCGCCTGGTCTGTTGTTTTCAGCGGCCTGTGAGTTTGTCCTTACTGTTTGTTTACCACCTCGATGACGTCTTCGCGTGGAGGTACCTATAGGGATGTAAACCCCTTGCGTAGGCAGTGATACAGCGATACACAGCACCAAAACAGACAATATACTATGGGACAACACGCACATCTTCGAAGTAAGATAAATTAAGCCAAACTTAAGTATAAAATAAAATCCGAGTTTTTATCACGTAGCTTCAGTGAAACTATTCCAATATTTTCGTGTTTTTATTTACAATCAAACTGCTGTTTATAATACTCAATTGAAAAACAGTTTTCTCCCAGGAGAGATTCAGCGGTGATCCATCTATTCATCCAACGTGATAATGATGTAATATTGTCGCAAGCGTCACAAACGCGTCAATATTATGTACTGATGGGTGTAACTATGTTATAAGTAAAATGTCAAACGAAGTGAAGACTTTAAAAGCACTCTGTAGTAGTGTATATACAGTACTGCCTAACTGTCCGTCACCAAGTGTAGGTTTGTGAAATGAGAACTTCATTCCTCTAGAACTCTACTATATACCGCTGTTTGACACCCGTGGGATTAATTACATGTTCTTTATGCTTGCCTTCTGAAAACATAAGAGAGATGCCGACAAAGAGCGCCGAAATGCCTGCTAATTGGTTAAAACCTTTAAAGTACACATAGCGTAACAAGAAGAGTTAACCAATCATAGACCGGCAAACTTCCAGTAAGTTAAGGGGTTAGGGTTGAGTGGTTCGCAGATGGAAGTCGGAGATGAATGTGTTGGAGGCTTGCTTGCTCGCTCGATGCGGATACCGGTCGTTTACTGGTGCGTGAACCCCTGAATAATTGGTTTCTTACAGAGGGGACAGACGGTGTTTCTCGGATTCTTTTCCTTTGCAGTGCTCGCCGACGCGGGCTAAGAACACAAACTGCTGTCTTTGGCTATGTCTCTAGACAAGTTGTCGGCTGCTCCGTCAGCAACTTCTTCCAAAGTAACGCCATGAATTCCCAAGAAATTCGGGCAACACGACTCGCACAATGTTAATAATTTTGTCGCGAATGAATAACGACACAATGGGGGATAAATACAATATTTCACACTTTGTTTAATTGCCTGTCTCTTCTTTGAAGTAGTATCAATGCGCTTTTCTCAATTAGCATAAGTTGCCCAGTCCAGGAAAAAAGATGGAAAAGCCCAGGTTTGAGATGTGTAACATAGTGTAGTAATATAATTAATGGTTATATGAATGTAGACGTCCACTGAATGATTCGTAGGATGGTCTCTATGTTTTTTTTTTCTCACAAGATTCTCTTTATCGTCTTAAATAAACTACAAGTTACGCCTACCGATTGATACGTTTCATTCGTAATACGTTTCATTCATAATATTCAATCTAAATATACCTACATAACTGTACAATGGTAGGAGCATGCCTATTGAAACAACAGACAAAACGGCATTAGATGTGAGAACGTATGTGGCACGACAGGTGAAAGAAAACCAACTTACGACATAAGCTGGCATATATGGCTACTGTTTGTATTGACTCGGAGCTGGAAAAAAAAAAACCCCTTAAAAATAAGCCTATAGCTGTATTCGTCTTTTTGTTTATTTCTAAATATAAAAACTGTTTATCTTTCGTATATTAATAATAATATGCAGTAATTTATAACACGCCAATTCAAAAAATATCAAAGGCGCAGTGAACAAATAAAGCAATTTTGTAAACAAAAAAGTTATATTCTCAGCTTATTCGTAATAAACCATTTTGAAAATCGGTACGTGTTATATATCTAATCGATATATGGCACTGTACCAGTATTGCGCTTGAAACAAATAGTTATCATCAGCAAACGTTTTATATGTACACCATACTGTTTGAGTTGCTTTAATAAGATGGAATGGTCAACTGATGACAGGTCAAGGAAAAACAACTGCAAAACGTTACCCTAAGCTAATATTTTACTGTGCTTTGCTAAAAACTCCTTAAAAAACACAATTTAGATATTTAAACTGCTTACTTTTTAGGCTTATAAAATACTATTAGATTTGAATGAGCAGGGAGCAGTCATATTTATGTAAATATGACTGCTCCATGGAATGAGCAAAATAGAAAGGAAATACAATGAGAAACAATTCTCCGCGCCGGACATAGCCATAACACCGTTACTATTTGCTTTGCATAACAATCTTTTAAGAAAAAATATTTGTAAATCAGTGAAAACTGCAATATTTTTATACATGAGTTTTATTAAACCGTTTAGGGTTTTATAGTATTATTTTATATTCATATTATCAGAGATTGTTATTAAGACGTTTTTCATCGTGTAAAGAAGCAATTCCCGGATGGAATAAAGGTATAATGATGTTTATGCAAACCAAGCACAATACGTAATTGCTAATGTTTTGAAGGTAGAGGCCCGTAGCCAGGTTCTTCCAAGTTTGGGTTTTCTGGGCGTGAAATTCACAGTCGAAGCCACGGTGGGGTCTGCGAAACCCCCAAAGCACTAAGGATTTTTGTGCTTTAGGGGTCTGAATAAGGCTATAAAGCAGATGTTTGAAAATGCCTGTGTCTGGGTGGGTCTGCAGTGCATTAGTTGGGTTGGAGGACTTATTTGGGAAATTTAAAGAGGGGGTTTCGCCAGAAAAGAGGGGGATTTGCTAGAAAAGGGGGGTTCTCCCGAACCATAACCCCCCCCCCCACACCCCTGGATAGTACTGTGTAGAGTAAAGTAGCGCATTGGGGTGATTGTAAACAACACTGTCTTGAGATGTAACAAAAGAAACGGAAAAGCAGAGATCAAGGGGAACGAATGCTAATCATGCAAGGACCATGGTTTCAGCACATACCGTACCTATAGGCTATAGGCCTACGTATATAAAGGTCTGTGGTTTGAGGGATCCTATTCCCTACCCTATATAATGGGTTATATAGTTGGCATTTCTCCCTGGAAGCTCCGGAGTTCTTATAAGGTTTATCTAAACTATTTCAGGATTTGTTTGTTTTTTTGTTTGTTTTGCTGCAACTTGGAGTGGGATCCTCCTTCCGCCACCTGGATCCGCCACAGTACGGAGCAGGGGCAGATTTAGGGAGAGGGCCGGCCCCGGCTCCCCACCCCCTTTTAGAAAGAAAAAAAAAAGAAGAAAGAAAGGAAGAAAAAAAGCCCAAAGCGCTTCAGAGCCAATTTTTGGGCGTCTAGAGCACCAAATGTTCGCGGGGCATGCCCCGAAACACGTAGGGTAATGTTATCTCGATCTGCCTCACTTTTGACGATGTGTCCCCCCTTTCGGACATCTCTGGATCCGCCCCTGTAAAGTGCACTTCTTTTTACATTATGCCTCAAACTAGTGTCTAAAATTTTGAATGAAGGTATTATGCTACAAATCCAGTACGGCTAGATTTTTTTTCTTTAAGTAAGTGGCTTTGTACAGGCTGACGCTTATTCCAGTATGACCCGGAGATTCACTATTTTACTTTATTGTATATTTCCTCTTCAGTCACAGGCCTAGACCCCCATGGTTTTAACATAGACCTACCATCCGGTAAGGTTGATGTTTGGCTTGACATGCCCTGGTTATCATTTATCTGTTTTGTCACATTAATAATATAATAATGAAATGCTTCAGCTTTCTGTGTTTGTCATCTGATATGCGGTCTCATTATTTAAGCTTTCAGTTACTCATGCATCTTCGTTTTCTTCCAAGAATTTCAATGATAGTACTCCTAGTTTATTTGATCATGGAGGTATTAAATACCTCCATGATTTGATAAAGGTTTACTAGGCACTTTTGATAGGCACGATATTCTTTATTCTGTTTGCACTTAAATTTAGTGCCTAATTAATTTGTTACCTTGTTATCCTTAGGCCTAGGCCTATACAGTTTTTAGTGGCACTACTGTACGTTATTCGTTGTTTCATGTAAACACAATTTTGTAAAGTTTGCCACATTTCGAATGTGTAGTTCCAAATAAATAATTATAATAATTGTAATGTGATTTTGAACGTCTAAACCGAAGTGTTTTTATATAATTGGACGGAATATGTGGGTTTTTTACTACTACTACTACTACTACTAACTAATACAATAACAATAACAATAGAATAATTAGGCCTCAAATAATGATCGAATTGAGTATAAACCTAAAGAATTAAGAAGGAACCTAAAATGACTGACGTGTTATAATTATACTGCCATTATTTTTCGACTCACGACGAGCTGGAGTCAAACGCTCTTCAAAATGTTCACGCGAGTTTTTTTCCTCACTTTTGTTGTTCCACCGAACAGCCAGTTAAACAATACTTGAGGCCTTTGGCGGCAAATGTTCGGTCACACTCTGCATATCATAGGCCTACATTGGTTTAAAAAAAATTGGCTGGCGAGCTCCTAATCTGACGCCAAGCAACACTCTGTGCGTTTTAACATGACCTAAATCATCAGTTTAAGTACTATGATAAGTTAGGCCTGCATAAGTGCTTCTTGTCACAATGGTCGTAGTTGATTCAGGCCTACTACTTGAGTAGGGAAAATATTTAACCCGAATTAAGTCATTGTAAGCGCACTCGCGCAATGCTAAGCGGATGGTTGGTTACTGACCCTTCTTTCGAAGAATAAGTTATTCTTGGTATATTCAAGAATGCAACTTAGGCCTACGACTTAAACACGTAGTAGTACACCAGGCCTATGTCGTCATAGAATGGGGCTCTATAAATAACGCATTTCAATAATGTCTGAAGTTATTAACAATTCACAACGTCTGTGGCACGCGTGTGTGCTCACGTGCGTCGATACACTCACGCCTACTCTACTTTGGAGATGTTTACTGGTTGAGCTTCGTTATTTTAGTACGGTAACATCCCGCCAAATGTACTGTATCAGTAGAATAAACAAAAAGATTTTTAATATGGGCCTATTTTCTCCATGATCTTAAACACGATGTCTTACTGAGTTCTTTACCATTCAAGTTAACATAATATATTTGGCTAGGTCTATGGATTAACGAATGTTAATCCTTATGCTACTGTATTACGCACTCGGTAGCATACACGGTGACATGTTTACGTTTCTGTATTCATTGACACTAACGTTAATTAGCATAATTACATATTATCGATCAATGGAAGAAGTACATAAAAGTAAGAAAAACGAGAAAATTAGTTGTTTTTTAGAAATGACAGCTTTAAAATATCGATATAACCATGGAGATATAACCTAACCTCTGTAAAACGTGTTATTGTTACTAGTTAGTTAGTCATACTCGTAAAACATCAACTTCACGTTTATATAGTCTAGACAAAGCTTAACATGCTATATTTAGAATTTTATATTGTTTAATTTGTATATATTTAAAAAATTAACCCTCTAATAGGCCTATCTATGGGAATACTATACACATTGCGACTCTTCATTTGAAATCTGTTTGACGTGGCTTAACTTTATTGTATGCTTCTGCAAAATTTGTAATAAATTTGGTAAATTAAATAAAGTTATTTACCACAAGTCTGTCTCAAAATCGTCGTTTCTTGGTAATAACGAATTTAAAAAAAAAGTTCAATGAAATTTGTGGATGTTAACAGCTGATGTGACGTTTTGCAGACCGAAATCCATTCGACCATCCTTACATTTTATTCAGGTCAGTTTACGTGTAGGCACAATGCCACAGTCCTTACTGAAAGACAGTAACGTTTTACATTGTGCTAAAAATAGAAAACACATTTAATTAGTAATAGGTTGTATTTATCTGGTTTGAAATATAATGATGTGCTATGCTGTAGCAAACTACGGTATGTACGCAGTTACAGTAGAAAATAAAGATGTGTTGAGAACATAGATCTCACTGAAAGTGGATTCTCCCAATTAATTTGTATACATTTACACACTCAGCAATGATCGAAATACTGTAGATATATGAATAAGTCAATTGCTATAACAATAAACTCAACGTTAAGATTGTTTGTACGCTCTCATGCCTGCTTCGTGATTGGTCCATTAGGCACACTTACAAGATAACTTTATCGCGGACGCTTCGGTGATGGCGCGTCACACAAAAGCGAGACAACAATCGCGCTCAAAATCAATTGTCGAATCTGCTCAGTTCACTGAAAACAGACCGAAACTCGATGATTGATGTTCAAACTATCGTTTCATTGAAAATCTATGTTTTGGTATAGAGCAATACCGTAGTATGTATAAACGGGCTTTAGGCTTACTGTACTAATGCTGTGTACTATTAATTTAACATTGGTATTAGAAATATGAAATTTAAAAGAAACAAGACGTGTCTTACTGCGAATGCGCATCCATGTGACGTCATATAATTTCGAACTTCCATTTAAGTTGCAATGAACTTTTATAAGTTCACACCAATTAATCAATACTCATCAGGCTTAAGCCGCGAAAACTAATAATGATCATACGAATACGATATAAAGTGAAACTACAGCGTTTCCGTCGATTATCAACGGCGAGACCTACAGGCATAATGCTCCCAGACCAATTTTGCAGTTCTCTTCAAATAGCCTCGTTCCTGTCAGCTGTTGGGCCTAGGCCTGTATCAATGCGAATGAAAGTGATTTACGTAAAGCAGGCCTACGTTTGTTTGGTAAGAAGCGTCACAAACGGATTAGGGATTTATCTCAGAATTACATGCCTAGGTCTATTGCATTTGTAAAGGATAGTTTGCAATCTGGATTTTTAAGATACTGATAACCAATCAGTGAATATCGTATAATGAGCTTCCTTATCATGTATCACCGGTATTTCTACTTTTTTTTAAAATAGGCCTTTACGGCACTATAACAGTATTTACTTTACACATGATAGTACAAGACGATACAATGAATTGACTTTCTATTAGAGTACTTAGACCTATATAAAAATGACAGGCCTATTAATACTTTTGCTGTTGTATATCATTTTATTTAAAACCAAATACGAGGTCAAGTATGACTAAAATAATGATATAATGAGATATTTATCTAGATTGATTAAAAAAAAAAGCCACAGTTTGGTGGAGGCTGTCAGGGACAGTGGAGGAGGCAGTGGGGAGAGTGTTAAGCCCCACCATCGGACAGAGCTCGTCTGGCAATCGGACCCCCCCCCCCCCAAAAAAAAAAATGAAATGCTTGTTTATTAAGTTGATTTTTTTAGAGTACAGTATAGTAAATTGTATTTTATGAACTGTGTGAGAGTACCATTGCCAGCCATCAAGAGGTCCCTATTTAAAAAATAAAATCTTATTATTAGGGGCTACGGCCCTCGGATGTTATGTTTATCTCACTCGTCACCCCCCCCCCCCCCCACTTCTTGGACAGCTTACCACCTCCCAGAAAACCCTACAGCCGCCATTGCTCAGTACCTTAAGAACCCGACCACAACCAAGTTACAACTACGTTTTCGCCCTATCCCAAATTGATAAAACGAGCAAATCAGTGGTTAAACAGTATACTGTATAGGCATAAGTATAGGTGCGTGACTGGACTACGATGATGATGGCCATCCAACAATGGCGGTGATTATGATAAAAACGGTTATAATGACTGTCTCTTATACACATCTAGATGTGTATAAGAGACAGCTTGTAATATACAATAGGCCTAAGTCTGAAAGGCGCATTCATATCCAACTGATACTGTATCGTATATAGGATAGACCTATAGGACTATCTGATATGATAGTGGCCGCAGCGGGACACGGTGCTACGCATGCACTCCATATTTTATTCCTGATCGAAACAATACCGTAATTGGTTGCAATGTCTCGACCAAAAACCCCAAATCCCAGGGGCGGATACAGGATTTTGCAAAAGGGGAGGGGGCACCAAAGTAGGCCTAACGATGGACGACCAATCGAGTTGTGTAGCACCTAGCGGGGGTGGGTTTGGGAATTCCGAAAATAGGAAGATTTTTTGAAATGGTACGCCCTTAAAAGCTCTTACAACAAAAAAGGCATCTACTATTACTCCGTCGCACACCAGGCAAGTTGGAATCGTATGATCACCTTTCTACAGAACTGAGTATCCATATGACAATTATCTAAAAAAAAATAAAAAAAAATTGTGATATGGGAGGGGGGGGGGGGGGGGGGGGTGTTGTCGCAGGCACCGCCCTGAATTCAGTCTGAAACCAAACTCATCAAACTGATAATATGACGATATTAGATTTATGGAAAATCTGCTATCAATGTTTATAAAAGATGATGATGGAAAGTAAAGGTGGTCTTTAACCACATGAAATAATAATAAAACAACATAATGATGAAAACGATGATGATGGCCATCCAACAATGGCGGTGATTATGATAAAAACGGTTATAATGATGACTATACCGTGGCGATGATGTTTACTATAGCTTAGTTATTAGAGGCAAAAAGTGAATGGAATTGTTAATGTTGGTCTGTATACTGTAATTCTACAGAAAAACAAAAGGGTGAAAATATATAATATTTATGTTCATTTTTCATTCAAATACTAACAACTTTTTATAAGGTAAAATATCGGTACCATCCAAATATAGACTAAATGATTGGAATTGTTATAGGCCTATTTAATTCATCAATAGCATTTTAGTTGTTAATAATTGAATGGCTAGTAAGCAGAACTAGACTTATACCGGTACCATAATTAACATTGTATTTTATCCAATCTAAAATATTTTTGAGATTGCAATAAAGGTTCCATACGAATAAATAACTACGCCAGTTGTATTTTTCTGGGGAAAATTGGGGGAAAGGCATTGAAATTGGGACGTAATGCCTCTTCTTCTCCCCCACCCCTGCTCCATGTCGCCGCCAGATGTTGATGGAGATATAGGGGGATGGGGGAGCGTTACCACACGCCCATTTAGTTAACTTCAGCTCACGGTATGCAAACCGCAACCCAAATCGTGCTTGAGTACACTACCTTATGCAACCTTACAGGTATTGCTGGAAATGAGACCAATATAAACATTGGCTCGAAACATCTGTTGGTTGTTCCCAAGTGTTTTTGAATACATAGAAATAGCTTTCGGAAGTTTAACCCGTTTATTTTATAAGAAAACCCTGCCTGAGATCCCAAGTTTCTAATTTTAGGGTCAAAGTGTACAAAAAATGTTGTCATACCAGTGTAATGTTTGAACACTAGGCCTATAATAACTATTCCGTATGGAATTGCTAACATGCTAGAATAGTACTACTACGCGTTTAGCAATGACGTATCTTTGATTTAGCACAGAATAGGATTATAAATAAAGAACTTAAGGACAGGAAAATACCGATACACCCGCCCATCCAATCACCGGCAGCTGGATGTCATAAACGGTTTAAGAACTGCAGTAAATCTAAAAAAAAAAAAAAAAATAATTGAAAAGCACAGGAGGGCCATAAGACTACGAACGAGTAATAAAATACTCACGTAGGATTTCAGATACAGTGAAAAACTTAAATTTTCTTTTTTCTTTATCAGTTGTTACAAATATGATCGGCATTTTTGGACTAATAAAGCGTACAATTTTGGCACTACTATCTCTTTGGTAGTCCCCGCATCCTACGACTAAATGATCTTGTAGGCAGTTAATGTACATAAGCGACATGAGCATGAGTATTTTTTCTTATGTCTTTATAATAACATTCCATTTAGCTAAACTTACATACAGTCAGTCGGCCTGTCTGAATGTATGACCTATATAATTTCTGTCAAACAAACGGCAATATTTTAAGAACTGTGTCCTATACACGTTCGCAATACGACATATGCTACTTCACGGAGCAATTGCTCCACCATTCAGCGTATCCCGTATTTCATTTCATAATGTTCAGAAGATATTTCACAATGTAATGGCATTGAATAATAAAATAAAGTGCTTCAATTTGTCAATTAAAATATCTTGGCCCGTTTAAGACGAATCTCTTTATGGCGGCCTTCCTTTATAATTCCAACAGCGGGTCACCGATCAGTGTAACTGCCAGATTCAACTGATCAATGGTCTTTCCAAGGGTACTTTGCACTCTGAAAATTCTTGACAAATTGCAGAGAGGACTCCCTGGCGCTGTGTCAATAGCACAACATGTTCAAAAGTCATTAACACTCCCTAGCGTGATGTCAAAAGACGATAACTTTAATATGATCTGCGGCGATGTGCTCTTTTAAAGTCAATTCACCCGTTCACAATTTCCACATTTTCCGCTCTCCCAAGCCGTCATTTTTTCAAGTGTCTTGGTTTCTTCAGTCTTGTTTGGCGATTTCTCCGGTTTTAGATATTAATGAATTGTGTGGTTTCAGTTTTACTACAGTCACTTAATACTGGAATGTTGGTATAACAATTATGCGCATAAAGCTATACGTTGGTGTATTTCATCATATACACCCCTTTTATTGAACTAGTTATAAAATTTCCCCCAGACCCAGTGTTCTTATTTTTGTGCCGATTTCAGGCTCAAAATGTTCTTATTTTGTTCTCATGATGTTCTAAGCAATTTCAGCCTCATTGTTCTTCTTATAAAATGTGTTCTTAAAAAAGTGTATTGGGCCTATATACAATAGAGGGATAGGCCCTATAGTATTTAATTGTAATAAATTGTATTTATGATAGTTAACAAACTTTTCAAGTAAACCACACAGATAGGATTTACATATTAATATATAATATTTAGGCTATATAAGGCCTATTATTAACATATTTATTGGATTTGCTTTATTATAATTATTCAAGTTAAGATATGCAGCGGTTTAAAACAACTTTCAGGCCATTAAATATTATGTGGGCAATAACCTATGAATTTTACCTGTATTAAAAGTACTTTCTCTAATACACTTTTTTTTTATATAAGAACCAGTAAAATTTTGACCAGACTCAGTGTTCTTATTTTTTTTGGCTGATTTCAGGCTCAAAATGTTCTTATTTTGTTCTTATTTTACACACTTTTCCAAACACAGAAAAACATATTGAACAGTAGTATACTACAAGAGAAAAAATGGCCCTAGAATAAAGACCCGGTAAAAATGACCCCAAATGACAGTTACACCTACTGTACTGTATTAATAGAGGGTACGGTATTACATAGTCACTACTGCAAATAAGGTACAGATATATTTTTTTTCCTACTTAAAATAATTAAAATAATCTTATTTTGTTCTTAATTTTTAAGCAGTTTCAGCCTCAGTGTTCTTATAAAATGTGTTCTTATAAAAAAAAAAGTGTATGCCTAGCATTCAAAAAATAGATTGTACTGTATACATAGGCCTATTATTGTGCTCAATTTTGAAATTTCCTTAATTTTATAATGCACTGAGTGTTTTATCCATTTGAATTTGTTAAACTGGAACACAAGAGGCTATCAACAACACAATAATTGAGATTGATCACGTACAATATTATAGTTAGTTTATAGAATCATTACGGTGCTAATCGTGACATTGAAAACCATCGATCCTTCACTTCTGTACAATGAGCATCAAGTACCTATTTAGTCTACTACACTTGCAACTCAAAATGTTCTTATTTTGTTCTTATTTGATTGGCTTTTTAATTAATTTAATTTTGATTATGCAATTTCAGCCTCATGTTCTTGTAAAATGTGTTCTCTACTACAATGAGCCAACCTACAACAACATCATCATCTTTTTTCTGTCCATCGCCGCTCTTGTCCAGTTTGTTGTTAACCACCGAAGGGTACTAAAACCAATCTCACAGCGTTTGCCATGAGTACCCTATCCTATGGCCCTATACCTATATTTCCATTTATAGCATAATGGTAGCATATTTAACCTCCAACCCCTATCTCTCATCAGGAGGTGGTGGATTAAAATATTGTTGATGAATTGAACTTCAAATTATTAGGATTAAGATTATTGTCAATTTTAAGACACTTCCAAGAGCTTTAAAGTAGGCCTATTTTATGCAAGCCGGGTCTCCAGTGGTAAAATACCGGTACACTAAGAAAATCGCATTCGTCGGTCCCAAACTGGGCAATCGAGCAGTAACCAGAATATTCAAAGTATGGGTGCCATTTCAAGACATCAAGATGTACCATTTTTTTCTGACGGGAGAACTAATTAAAAACTACATTGGGACAGAAAGGCCCAGATGCTTCAATAATAATTTTTTTTAAAATGCTTTCAGAAACGTCTACTGTATCTCAAACGTCGTGTACAGTACGCCTACTGTTCACAAGAGATCAGAAACTCAGTGATTCATCCGTCAAAATTATGAATGAAATCCGTTTTTATTTTAACGGAATGCTGTGGTTTTGTCTAGCCTAAAATTTCCCTTTCAACGTCAGAAAACGTCAGAGTCTATCCAAGTGGGCGTAAAAGAAACTTTGTTTGAATATTTATTCAGCATCCGCAAGATGCCAAGATTCCCCCCACGGTTTGAAAGAAAGATAGGTGTGTTGCGGTAGCCTGATTCAAAAGACACCTACTCTTAGGCCTACTCTAATAGCTGGAGGGCTGGAAATTTAAATCTATGTTAAACAAATTTTATTTGCTTGATGAAAGCACAAAATATTTAAATTTTAACTGTTGACACTTCATGCTTGCAAACCATCACGCAAAATAGCCTACATATTTGAACACGGTCTACACATGTGGAAAATTTTGAAATTCCGATACTATTGATATAAGCCTATAATTTTATGGGTCTATGGGTATCAACTTTTTCAAGAGTTTTGTTGACCGTAGGTTTATACAAAAGTTAGGACGATCAATTTAGCCTTATGATGCTTATATGTTTCGCTATAAACTGACAATGTGTAAGTCTATAGAGAAGAATTAATCTACACTTTCATTGTCTGAGAAAGGAATATTTATAGATAGACCCATAATTTTTTTTCGAATTTAAAGAGATATTATTGGTATCATTAGATAGGATCATTGGCGGCGGTAATAATGTGGTTAATGGGCGATCACATGCAAAACGGTTTTAATATTGTGATAATCAAAACCAAATTAAGATTGTAGCTTAATAACAACGATTATATTCGGAAGGCTTTGTTGTTTACAAAAAAGAACTTAATATAAGAATTAGAATAACTATAAAATGCATAATTATCAAGAGATAAAGAAGTTTTGAATAGCAATGACGAAAAATGAAAATATAATGAAAACCGGTACGACGTACGAGGCGCCCTTTTATTCGAAGTAGGCCTACAATTTAGTTTCAGGATAATTCCTAACCAGTGACGGTAGTATTCTTAAAGGAGGGTGCAGTATATTTTACCGGTTATAGCTCGAATTTGCCTACCCTTCAAGTTTGGCGTAAAGAATGCACCCTCACTCTCATATTTGTCTCTTATACACATCTAGATGTGTATAAGAGACAGACGTCAGAGTCTATCCAAGTGGGCGTAAAAGAAACTTTGTTTGAATATTTATTCAGCATCCGCAAGATGCCAAGATTCCCCCCACGGTTTGAAAGAAAGATAGGTGTGTTGCGGTAGCCTGATTCAAAAGACACCTACTCTTAGGCCTACTCTAATAGCTGGAGGGCTGGAAATTTAAATCTATGTTAAACAAATTTTATTTGCTTGATGAAAGCACAAAATATTTAAATTTTAACTGTTGACACTTCATGCTTGCAAACCATCACGCAAAATAGCCTACATATTTGAACACGGTCTACACATGTGGAAAATTTTGAAATTCCGATACTATTGATATAAGCCTATAATTTTATGGGTCTATGGGTATCAACTTTTTCAAGAGTTTTGTTGACCGTAGGTTTATACAAAAGTTAGGACGATCAGATAGATAGATAGATAGATAGATAGATAGATAGATAGATAGATAGATAGATAGATAGATAGATAGATAGATAGATAGATAGATAGATAGATAGATAGATAGATAGATAGATAGATAGATAGATAATTGTCATAGCTAATTTCATGGTTAAAACGACAGGTGTATCACACATTATTGCCATGTTATTATTTTGATGCGGTTTTGTTTCGATGAAAAGAACATTATAATAATGCGCCAATATCATGAGCTAATAACAGCATTAATATTACGGCGTTCTACTGTTTAGCAATCAAGTAGCCATAACCGACAGTAAATGGAACGCTTCCGATATTCGCTAGAGGTCACTAAACTCTCGTATAATTGCATCATATTTATAAAATCGTAAAATGAAAAATGTAGACGCTTGTTGAGTGTTGAAAATTTAGATTAACGGAGAGAGAATTATTGGGTATGATTCATTAACCTATGGGCCTAGATTAATTCATGCACATTTTTAGGCCCACGATCAAGTGAAAAAATCCACAAATATGCCTGGAATTCTGTGGCTAATTCCACCTTGAATTTTTCTCGATTTCTTTGGTTTTGTGGAGTATCTTGGACACAATCATTATATGAAAGCATGCGTTAATGATGGTTAATCGAAAAGTTGTCTGTTGAGAGGCTTTGAAAAGTCGTTTCAGTATAAACACATTTTATGCCCTGTCCAGAAAACGTGTCACATGCCTAAAATATGGTCATGATGACACATCACGCCATGACCATATATAGGCACATCATGACCATATATAGGCACATCATGACCATAATAGGCACATCATGACTATATAAGGACATTCAATAGTTATTTTTCAGAACATTTGATAGTGTGAACAGAACTTTAGAGCTGCGATGACTTGAACGTCTTTAATATTGTTTCTAAGATCATACACAAAACCACAGCGTAAATGTACGCACGCGCGTTAGTTGTGTGGGGTACGGAGCAGCATGTGTTTGTGGGACAAGCGCGATTGGTCAGCTGTTTGATTGACACTATGGAAAGGTCCATTACTGCATGATAGTAGTATTTGCGAAGTAAGTAAAAAAGAATACATAGCTGTAAGTTTTTATTTAAAGCCTAAAATTCATCCATCTGCAATCTTTCACATGAATGTGACAAACGTCTACAGTCTTTCACCTTATCTTTGAGTGGCGATCCAAATCGTAGCAACATAAAACTCGCGCCTACTGTCCGCTAAGGCATTACTTACGTAGGTAGGCCAATATGACGTCAAATCCAATGCCACTTCCGTTACAGTCTACGCTAATTTGAATGACATGATCTTTTGAAGGGGTCGATGAGCAGGGTCAAATGTCCAAGTACCATGCACTCAAAGAACATAAATAAGAATTAAAAAATATTCCAACCTCAAAATGCGCAGAGGGGGAAAGTGGGGTTGAAATGTTAGCACAATGAACTAGAACATATTTTCGATCCGGGTAAAGTCTTGTCAATCGCGTTGTACAGAAAACTAGACGTTAGTAGACTTACACCGCACTATATGGCAACAATAGTATAGAATGTGTTACGTTAGTCTCTTAGACTCAATATATCTATGTTTTGTATGAATTCTCTGTAGACGACAATATTTCAACTGAGTTGACTAAAAAAAGAAGTTAAACCAAAGTAGGACGCACTCAGGTTAATAAACATATATTCCAGCTTTTTTCGTAGTTAACTGAATGTGCGTTTTGATCTATTAAAATCGTATCTTCGAAATGTGAGAGCATACAGGCTAGTTATAGAATATTTTACTCGCTATTCGTTCATATAACTAGAACGTTTACACACAAAACTCTTGAGGGCGTCACACATATCGTGTAAGTCTCGAATAAAAACTACGGTATAGTCGAAAAAACAAGCTTGTTAGTTTACATCTCAAGAGTATTGTGTTGTGTTCATTTACTTGGAAATAACGTTTTTAATAAAACAGGTTTTAGGCATTGAAAACCCTTAAAAAGGGTGGTGGTGATGATGATGATGATGATGATGATGAATTAAAAAAAACCCTGAAATATCGAAATATAGCCTATACAACGTAAAACATTATTAGCGCAACACGGAGTATTTAACTACAATCAGTTAAATATATCAACAGACCAGTATGGATAAAAAAACTATACCACATCCCATTCCTCATTATAATTAAATGTATATATAAACCTGATATTATATTAGTTATTATAATAATGCCCAGGCATTAACTACCCAAATGTCATGGTCAAATACTCCTTCATTCACCAGGTTTTACGGACATTATAGGGACATTTTATCGTTTTTTAATGCAGTGAAAGAAAATATTACGGCTGAAAGCCATTAAAGCAACTGCTTTCAGAAGTATGCGCTCCAGTTTAAGTTGTTATGATTATCTGTTATTATCATGAATCTAGCCTAGATTTTCATAATTAAATTGGTTTTAAACAACTTTAGCGCCAAATCTCTTACGGCAAGGTCAGACATCAAAGTAATCGGTCAGCGTATGAAATTAAATACATATTTCGGTTATATCCTTGGCCAATAGGCTTAAATATAAATCAACTTACGAAAAATGAAGCCAAACTCACACTGACCACTTGGAAAATATAATGATTTACTTTCAATAGGAGCATCTTTTAACACGCTTTGCTATTGATAGGATTTTGGGTAGGCGTTAGGGGAGGAGGTAATGGAAAAGTTATTTAACAAAGGATGTAGTTTAAATGGTTAGGGGGATATATTCGAGGGGGAGTTTAGGACGATGTTATACAAGCTATTGGACACATGGTTGCAACCATTTACTAATAGAATACTATATGATTTTTTTTTAAAACGTGCCACATGTAAGCTCCTTTGAGAAATAAGAGGCACAAAGGTGGAACACCGATGTTGGACCTTAATCTGTGACCTTGGAAGATGACTTCAGATGCTGGTCAAACCAAGTTAAATACGACCTTTACCTGTAAGGTCTGCTCCCAGTGATTGCTTGAAGGTGGAGAATTGAAGACTTGTCCTCTAAAAACCAAATAAAAGCCTGCGCGAATTCCATGGAATTGTCCTAGTTAAACGTTTCACAAGAATAAAAAAAAAATACAAGAAAGTGGAGGAAGAAAGGAGTATATTAGAGAAAGATGTAGATTTCACTTTAAAGTATTTAACCTGCATGCGGAAATCATATTTTCTCGAAGAAGTTAATCAAACGCATTACCGGTACATTCTTTTTGTTTTATGAACCATTTTGTATTAGGCCTAGCATCTTTTTATGCAATCGACGAGTGGTTGGGGATCAGAAAGTTGCTTCAAGTGAATATTTTGCTTAGATCTGCCTTTCGTGGCCACAGTTGATCAGTCGGCGTTTATTGATAACTTAACTAGGCTATTGCTTATAAGCCAACCCCCACCCCAACAAAATAAAAGAACAAAAAAAACCAAAAAAAACCCCCAAAAACAAAACAAAACAAAAACTGTGATACGTATTTGACTGGTACTTGCATGTATTCATTCTTGTCGTTACATTAATTACTGTAACACATCCACATTCATGTATTCGGGTAGCGGTTACTATATTTCGCAACCCAAACTTTCTGAAACCGTGAATATTGTCTAGGTTGCGCAATGTCTGTCACCCGTTTAAGTTGTGAATTAGTGAGTAGCCACGCCTGCTGAATTGGCTTAATGAGTGGGCTGGGTAAGCCTATATAGCGTGTAGACACGCCCCTCGTCGATGGTAAATCTACGATTGCGTCAAGTTGCAGGGATGTATGTAGAATTTAACAAAACCCTTAGCGGAGCGTACTAATCTTTTTTTAAATAAATCCCCCAAGAACTGAACGTTCCGTTGTATCATTCTTGAAAGTTGAAAACAAAACTATCTTATAGTTCATGGACCTATTCTTATTAATAGGTCCATGATATAATCAGGCTCTTCTTCTATCAACGATACTATCCCAGCCACACCTCCCATTCTTCTGCCTGAAAATAACCCGGAAGATGAAAACACGAACTGGTCTATTGTTTTGTAATAACTCATCATTTGCGGTTAAAGGATTGCTTTCAACATAACGCGCTTTTAAGTGTTGGTACTTATCGCACTAAAGAGCATTTAGTCAAATCAAAGACAGAAAACCTATTAATAATAAGTAAATGATTCCGACAGCTAGTAGAAGTTAAAGTACAAGCCTTTGATGGGCAATGTACGGTAATGTCTTTATGTTAGTTACGTCATACGTGAATTAGGTACTTAGCGCCTGTAAAACAAACACATGCATCTTTATTATCGAAAATAAATGTAATTTATAGGCTTAATAAATTGATTTATAAGCACAGGCCCGTGTGTGTACATTAAACCTAGAACATAATTTAAGAAGAGTTGGAAGTTACCAGTGTTTTCTGGCTCACATTAGTCTGTTTTAAACGTTTAATTTTGCGGCAAGAAAAATATGACAGCATTGTGTAATAGGCCTAGACCTACTCTGTATGACAACTGAAGTTATCAGCAATGGGGCCGATCCAGAAATTCGTAATAGATGGGCCAAGGGGAGGTATTTTCACAAATTGATTAGCCATCCACCTCATCCCCAACATGGTTGGGTCTGAGGTAAGAAATTGTATGATTAAGGCACCTTTAGATTGCCGAAAAAAGTCACTCTCAGACTTTAAATATTAAAAATTTTCTTGTTTCTCCATTAGGCTATTTCCTCTTTGAAATCCGCCACTGATCATAATAGGAATCTGGATTGCAATGAAACATTCTCAATTTAAGTGAGCGCGCAGACAACTACTACAACATACAGAAAATGTAGCCCTAATGCACAAGTGAAATTTCTCGAGTGCTTTCGTATACCAGTAAAGTACGGCGGTATTACCTATCTACTGTTGAAATCCGTTTGTCTCAGGTTTAACTAAAAGAAACAATGTATGATCATTAGGACGATTCGTCCATACAAAGCCACATCATTAGAGATCATTAATTGAAATTAAGCATAAAATCTACTTATCACCCCACCATTAAACCTGGGCGGTATTGTACTGTAGTTAAAGTAAGAGTCGTCTGTAGGCCCTACTAAAGAATAGATAAATCGTTCATAAAAAGATGACAAAAGCTGTCCCTGAGTAGATTGTACTGGAGATTAGCAACTCTTTCTATTAAAGTGAACATAATAACATTTATTTTTTATTCAGATTCTTTAATTCGGTGGTTAGCTAATTTTATACAGAACAGCAGGTAAACTCAGCAGGTAAAATGTGTTGGTTTAGAGGCCTTTCGATTTTTACGCTTTGGAACGAATAGGTCATTGATCTGTAGGCTGTATCAGCACACGATGCCAGTCAGAATAAGAGAAAACTAATGTGGAAAGCAGTTTGATTCTTCCATGGACCACAAAACGGAGGGGTTTGAAGATGCTATGATCAGCATACAGATGACTAGAATGCAACAAAGATGACGTTTGGGGGATAGAGGTCTCCATGCATTATTTTTATTACTGATTTGTTAGGCCTATCTGGTGGAGCCAGTGCATAAAACATTACTTAGAGCTCTGTTGGTCGTACATACTCAACACAACTGTGTCACCGCCCTGAATTTTCTACGAAAACGTCGTTCATATGTAGGCCTAGGCCTAAAAACAGAGTACCGGTACCTATAAACATTAGAGGTCATTTTAATGGACAAAACGCAATTAACACTATCCTGATTTCGCAATTAACAAATTCCTTCTTAATGAAACGGTTCGCGGTGTGTTAACTTGCCGAACTCCCTGACGTACCGTCAATTGTCTATCCAGTATTTTTTTTACCAACATTCTGTCATTGATATACTGGCCCGTCAAATGATGAGTCACGAGCGAACAGATATTTGACAGATTTATGAATTCTGGTAGTATGACCAAATAAGCACGATCAGATCTGATTTTTGGAATGCAACAAAATAAATAAATCTCTTTTGAATAATCTTTTAACGTTATTTCTAGTTCGTTCTGGATTATGATTGTATAAATACAAGGCCTTGATTGAACATAATTATATAAGATCATTCTATTTTGCAATAACATACAATTCGATTTAAGAAAATCTAAATAATCGTTTCGTAATAGTATTTGTACGCCCCACTGGAGCCCAGTATATGCCTAACTTCCAATCCAATCAGAAATTCATCATAATTTATAACTAATCGTTAAACCTAAATTTTGATAGTCATTTTTATATATTGAATTTTAATGTTTTACCTTATGTTTTTGTTTTGTGTTTTGTGTTTTTTTTTTTTCTTTTTTTTGAAATTTGAATTGACATTTTGCCTGCGTGAGCCTGTTAATTCAAGCTGAGTCCTGGTTTTGGTAAATATTTCATATATGAATCTCAATAAAGAATGATTGAAGAAAGAGGTAGTAGCAGCAATAGCAGCCGTACTAGTGGTAGGGTTGTGGTAGGCCATCTAATAGGTGATATTTTTTTTGAACTTGGAATTTTATTCTGTTCTTTATTCTGTTCTCTGTTGCCATAAATTGTTATGCACTGTATCTTATTTAATCAAATTTAGTTCTCCATTTTTTAGGCTTACTTTTCTCATAGGCCTATTTGTTTTAATCAAAAGAGGTACCGGTAACATGAATACTAGATATGATACACTTTTATCCAGCATTACTTGGCAACGGATACAACAATCCGTTATCCTTTATAACATTTAACCCTCTCTCTAACTCTTACCCAGTAGGTCTAACCATAATCCCCAAATTTAAAGATCGTCGGACTCCAATCCTATTTCCAGTGGTTAGAAAGTCTTCAAAGTGTAGTTTGTACGTGCCTTGGTCCAGTCCGTTATCTTGAGCTCCTTAACATCGCGCCACTCAGACCTACGTATTTTTTTCAATGTAATCAATACTGTCTATGTAATGAGTGAAATTAAGATTGATTGATTGATGTATGGTGATTTATTATTGTACCGGTATTAATTCGCTTATTGGATGGTATAATAGCAAATGTGTAGGACACCTGTCACGCCAAAATTGGTCCGGGCCAAAAAAGTTACGGCGGACAGATTTTGGCAGCCAAAGTCGGTACGCTGGTCTACTTTTAGCCGCTAAAAATCAGTCCACCGGGTCGATTTTAGTCTCTAAAATCGGTCCCCCTTCGATAAAATCGGTTTGTCGGCCTGGCCGCTTGTAACACGTCTGCTGCCCGTAGGGTATGATTGTTTCTCCGGTAGAGTGGAGGGAAGTAAGTTATGCTTCTCCCACACTTGAAAAATCTTTTGCAGTGACAGAATGATTCGTTATTAAGCTTTTGTGGACATGTTTTATCAAACCATATTTCTCTATGATCAAACACACATGATAATGCATTTACTTCCTAGGCGAGGCGACACAGGCGTCACTTTTAGGCGTCCGTGCTTGGCCTATAGGTTTTAGCCTAAAAAGGAACACAAGACTGATTTTTTAGTTTTAAATATTCCATATTATTGTGTGAGGTAGGTCATACAGTAGGCCTAGTTGTTCTGTTACATGAAAATAAAAGGGTCAATAATTTCTTTGAAATGATTGCTCATGACAATACTTCGTCGCGGCGTTAAGTAAGCACACATCCTAAACAGAAGTAAAAAATAAACTAAAGCGGACCAACACGATTTGCGATCATATCTTTGAACTTCTTTTCTAACTTTTACATCAAAGAGTTTACTGGCCGCAAAGAGCGAAAAAAAAAACTTTTTGTGGCTGCATACTCAATTGCAAACACAACGAATAAACAAATATTATATAATAAGGGATGAGATATTTATCTATAATTTGATTAAAAACAAATACAAACAACGCTTAAAAAAAAAAAAAAATACAGGTTATAACTACTAAGTAGATGCCGGAAAGAATGTTGAAGCCAAACCAGCGGACTGATTTTGGCGCCGGACCAAATTTTTCCAGACAGGCCTAGCCTATATGTAGTCAGATCACAAAAAGTGATCACTTTAGGCATATGTATGCATTGTATACTTTTCGTTATACTTTCCCAACATAATGCAGATAGGCCTAATTCAAAAGAAGTCAACGTTGTTTTACCAGAACGCACGAAACCGGACAAGTGTTCGTGTCTTCTTGGCTCCCTGGGTTTCTTCTCATACGTATGCCTTAGGGGTGTGTTATTAGAATTCAACACGTGGGATAAGAAATTAATCCTGTAGTAAATCTCGGATTCGATGCGCAGGTGGATAAACAGTCCGATAAAACAGATCACTAGTCTAAAATGAAGAAATCCCTAATCGGGTGCTAAATAGCCGGGGTGTGTTTAGCATTGTGGTAGAATATGGGATGGCTTAGCGGTGTCTTTTGAGCTTGTCAAAAACCTGCAGAACTTATTGGGTACTACACAATAGCACAGTCACCTGTTGGCCCCCCTTCTATTCAGCTTTTCGTGTAGGCTTAAATTATGCTTGGACATTGGTGGAAATCGGTAAAACCGTCATATCCGTCCGTAATTACAAGCCATTCAGCGTCGGCATCTTCAAAGCATTGTTGTGAAGGTGAAAATCCCAATTAAGGCCCGTTACACTTTGCAGTAATTAGTGCGCGATCCGCGCTCCTTAAAAGTCCCAGGTTAATGAAGCCCTCCGTTTTATAGACACATTACGTGTCGACAATACCCTCTTGAATGTATTGTTTCTTGTATGTGCCCATCTTTCCCGATAGTATACACAATACGAAAGGCAGGAAGTGTCTCCGAGAGAGAACTATTATATCGTGCTACTTTTTTCACTCACCTAGGAGGACAACCTGCATATACACTCGGTGTAGGCGTAGGCACGTGTGATTCGTGGTGGGCGTGTACTCAAATTGTGTTTTAAATCAAAATTTTAACAACTATCGCTGTCAAAAGGAGATCCATAAAACATAATGAACAAGAAAAAAAAAAACTCAGCATTTTGCCTACTGGAATATTGCGCCTATATATGTCGATTGGAAAAATGAAGTTTGTAGGCCTATGTAATGAAATGCAACTATGGAAAACGCGAATGGTTATAAATTTATGATAACAAGAGAAAGTAATAAAACAATATTATTAAACAACCTAGCAGCATAAAGGTATAAAATACCTCCATGCTGGGAGTATCGTAGTTGTCGTTGTGGTTGGGGTTCGAAACTGGCTGTGCATTCCACTTTCTTCCGCTTAAATTTTATTTTTAATTGTATATTTCTGTGATAGACCTAACTTTTTTAGTCCTTTTTAAAATTTTCTTTGTTATGGATGAACCGCCTACGCGACGGAGTGCCACTGATATAAAAGTGTATAAGCCTATCCTTATAAATTATCGAAGGGGTTTTGGCCCCAAATAATTCACCACACCTCTTCAAATTTAATCCACTTTATTATTATTAATAATAATAATAATAATAATAATAATATTAATATTATTAATAACAATAATAATAGTAATAATAATAATAATAATAATAATAATAATAATAATAATAATAATAATAATAATAATAATAATAATAATAATAATAATAATAATAATAATAAGTCTATCAGAGAGTAGGCCTAAATTAGGCTTATGGCTTATGAATAAATTTTAAAAAAAAATTGTATAGGATAGGCCTAATCCCATGTTCAGTGGCGTAACGTTTATGAGATCTCATTGCACAACGCCAGGGCCTCGGACCCTAAATAGATCCGGGATATTAAATCGACATTTTTTAGGACCACTTGTCCCCATCGTTTAAACATACCGGTGAGTTGAATGTTGCTTTATTAGGTTTTTGTAGGACTGTCTAGTAATTACCTAACAATTACGTATAAGCCTACTACTTATTTTCACATATCGTAACTACTAGGCTATACATATTGTGTGGATTATGCTTCTATCTGGGAAACTGAGACCTGCACGACACCCAGATTGGGTGCCCCATCATTCCTTAGTGTTGGTGTTAAACCACGGTTAAAATCAGTTTGTGGCATCACCTTTCATAATGTCGGCCTCAATTTGAAAAAAATACCTGACCCTGGATGTAGAAAATAGACTTATCATGACTAACAGGCCCACATTGCTAACAAATCCCTTAAATATGCGAAAAAGCTACAATATCATTTTATTAACGATATATCTGTACCTGATTATGAGCCACGTTGAGCAACGCTTAAACCCATGTTGAAGGCCAAACGCATTCTTAAAGTGGCTTTTAAAGAATTGACGTTACTATAGGCTTAATCAACTTTCGGCTACGACTCTCGGTCTATTGAATATTAAAACTATGCTCTCCGTTGCTGATTGGTTGCATTGCAACACGTAGTCGCATTTAAATATACGCGCCAATGATGTACATGTTTAAATTTATGCGTTACATGTCATGTACGGCGTTGAGAGAACCACTTTAAAAGCTTGTGAAGATAAAGTTACTTTTGATCCTTTCATCAATGTGCAGTGATTTACCACACATAGATGATGCAATTATGAATTTATATGTCGTCTTAAATTATTAGTTTTACGATTTTTTAGTCTCATGTGACATTGCTCTAAACTTAAAGGTAAGAGCATGGTAAGAGGTAGTCGAATTTGTGCAGGTCCGAGATGCCCATCTCTCTTTCGTAAACGTTGAGGACAGACTGCAATGCTTTGAGGGATCGCCACTCACAGCGAGTCTCTTTACCTTCCCAGTATATGCCGGTAGCGCTGTACGGTACCAATCTGTACTCCTTGGTAGAAAGAAACAAACGCAGAAAAAGTGTCTTGCCAAACGACACAAGCGATCTGCACAGACAGCAAGAGTTTCGACCCTCCTCCCCCACCCCGACCACAGGTTGAGAGTTCGATTCTCAACCATTGCACCAAACGCTTCAACTGTTTTAATGTAATGTTTCCAGCTGCCTGTCATGTTGTCGCTGTGCCAAATCGCCCAATTTAAATTTCTGACCACTATGTGCAATTCCTTAAAGTTTCTCTTTGAGATTGTTTTATTATTTATTTTATGCCTTGAGTTCCTTTTACAAATTTTAGTGTTACATTTTAAAACTTTATATACTTGATTTAATATCTTGGTCTGTGCAATTCGGGATCGGCCGCTATCAGAGGTGTGATTTGTTCACCTGTTGGCCTTTTCCCGTCACCGGCAATCTTTTATTTCATTGATATTTTATTGTATGTTTGCCTGTGTGAAGTCGAATAAATAAATAAATATAGATAAAACTAAACAAAAGCTATACATTACCCTAAAACATTTTTTTTCGAAGTGATAGTTTTAAGATGTTTACAAAGCCTAAAGCCAGACCCACAGCTTCGTAAGAAGACCGTACGACGAATTCATACCCGCTCTCTGTGAGCCCTTGACGACACGACGCCGTTGATTGTCGATGGCAGACATAGGTCAGTAAAAACGATCCGTTGCGTGCCTCGTCGTGATAATCGAGTCGGCCGACGACTGTGATCCTCTGTGTGCGTGTACCCGGTTTTGCATACGAATATATAAAATAATGGTCCAATGACAACAATAGGGCTGTGCAATACGTTAAAGCAATTGTAAATAATAATAAGCGGATTTACATACACCGTAGTCCAAATGCAAAACAATAATTTGTAATCCTTTTCGTATTCACATTCATCATAAACGCCATCATTACATTATCACAATCACATCCTCCTCCTCGTCATCATCATAATAATAACAATAATCATCCTTATCATCATCATCATCATCCTCATCGTCATCATCATCATCATTGGATAATTAGTCATAATTTGCGTGGATGAAACGTATTTCTACTGATTGTATTTTGTAAACCCATTTTTATGACATGCCTCCTATGACAATTTATTTTATGTTAAAATATCAGAATTAATATCCTTAACCACAATCAACAAATTAAACGAACTCATAAGTTTAAAACATACGCAACCTTATAGTAGACGCCTCTTACAGTGGACAGGCCATTCCAATAAGTTCAATGTTTCCTAAATCGAGCATTTAGCCTGTCATGAGACAAGGTATACATGGGTTTCAGATTTTCTGTATGTGGTATATATAATCGTTCTATCTATGGACTATGTAAAATGATGACTCCTGTATGACAGATATTTTCGCTAGTTTTCTTTTGTAATGCATGCCGTAAAAGGAGATTTTGGGACATCATGACCGATTAGGAACACATTGATAATGACGAAGCTATTTTGAATGTTATATCTTTGTATGATGACATCCGTATTTGTCAAAATGGGTGGCACATTTATCAGATTCGTGGGCCTATTGGCCACGTAGAGGAATTTCGTATAAACTCTTTCGAAATTAAAGTTTTAAATTGTTTGTTTTACGATTTGTTAGTCTTATGTGACATTGCTCTAAACTTAAAGGTAAAAGGTAGTCGAATTTGTACAGGTCCGAGATGCCCATCTCTCTTTCGTAAACGTTGAGGACAGACTGTAATGCTTTGAGGGGATCGCCACTCACAGCGAGTCTCTTTACCTTCCCAGTATATGCCGGTAGCGCTGTACGGTACCAATCTGTACTCCTTGGTAGAAAGAAACAAACGCAGAAAAGTGTCTTGCCAAACGACACAAGCGATCTGCACAGACAGCAAGAGTTTCGACCCTCCTCCCCCACCCCGACCACAGGTTGAGAGTTCGATTCTCAACCGTTGCACCAAACGCTTCAACTGTTTTAATGTAATGTTTCCAGCTGCCTGTCATGTTGTCGCTGTGCCAAATCGCCCAATTTAAATTTCTGACCACTATGTGCAATTCCTTAAAGTTTCTCTTTGAGATTGTTTTATTATTTGTTTTATGCCTTTGAGTTCCTTTTACAAATTTTAGAGTTACATTTTAAAACTTTATGTACTTGATTTGATAATTTGGTCTGTGCTATTCGGGATCGGCCGCTATCAGAGGTGTGATTTGTTCACCTGTTGGCCTTTTCCCGTCACCGGCAATCTTTTATTTCATTGATATTTTATTGTATTTTTGCCTGTGTGAAGTCGAATAAATAAATAAATATAGATAAAACTAAAGAAAAGCTATACATTAACCTAAAACATTTTTTTTTTCGAAGTGATAGTTTTAAGATGTTTACAAAGCCTAAAGCCAGACCCACAGCTTCGTAAGAAGGCCGTACGACGAATTCATACCCGCTCTCTGTGAGCCCTTGACGACACGACGCCGTTGGTTGTCGATGGCAGACATACGGTAGGTACGTAAAAACGATCCGTTGCGTGCCTCGTCGTGATAATCGCGTCGGCCGACGACCGTGATCCTCTGTGTGCGTGTACCCGGTTTTGCATACGAATATATAAAATAATGGTCCAATGACAACAATAGGGCTGTGCAATACGTTAAAGCAATTGTAAATAATAATAAGCGGATTTACATACACCGTAGTCCAAATGCAAAATAATAATTTGTAATCCTTTTCGTATTCACATTCATCATAAACGCCATCATTACATTATCACAATCACATCCTCCTCCTCGTCATCATCATAATTATAACAATAATCATCCTTATCATCATCATCATCCTAATCGTCATCATCATTGGATAATTAGTCATAATTTGCGTGGATGAAACGTATTTCTACTGATTGTATGTATTTTGTAAACCCATTTTTATGACATGCCTCCTATGACAATTTATTTTATGTTAAAATATCAGAATTAATATCCTTAACCATAATCAACAAATTAAACGAACTCATAAGTTCAAAACATACGCAAGCTTTATAGTAGACGCCTCTTACAGTGGACAGGCCATTCCAATAAGTTTAATGTTTCCTAAATCGAGCATTTGGCCTGTTGTCATGTAGACAAGGTACGGTATACATGGGTTTCAGATTTTCTGTATGTGGTATACATAATCGTTCTATCTATGGACTATGTAAAATGATGACTCCTGTATGACAGATATTTTCGCTAGTTTTCTTTTGTAATGCATACGGTACCGTAAAAGAAGATTTTGAGACATCATGACCGATTAGGAACACATTGATAATGAAGAAGCTATTTTGAATGTTATATCTTTGTATGATGACATCCGTATTTGTCAAAATGGGTGGCACATTTATCAGATTCGTAGGGCCTATTGGCCACGTAGAGGAATTTCGTATAAACTCTTTCGCCAAGCGGGTGGCGCGGGCGATAAAGCACCCGCGATGCGAGAACGTTTTCATATGGGTTGGACATAAGTCCGAAGTAAGTACCTGAATGCTAGAAGAGGAGACTACAGTGAAAAGTTCTACAATACGTGCTGTTGTTTTGTTTGATGTGCCGCCAAGGTGTTAGGTGTGAATATTTATCATTTCTTGATCACTTCTACAAATGTGTTAGTAATAATGTCGAAAACGATAAAGCGATTTGAATTGCCTTAGTGAACTGAGCCTAGGTGACCTGCAAAGATCAAGTTTGGCGACCCATCGTGAAGTTCTCTTCATAAAATTGTACCTATTTAAACGATGTACTTCAATTATATAAATATTTTCTTCACATCCAACAACCAAGGAGGCCTAAACTCATTATATGATTGAAGCCGTTAGTTATCTAAGGTCTACATCGGCACAAGTCGCATTACGTATTATATATATTGTGGTACCACGGCCTCATATTGAAGACTGCCGTTATGAGCTTTTAGTCGGTTAGGCCTAACTAGTAACACAGCGTGACTGAGCAAGAGACCCATCTATATACTGTAATATGTTTATATTTCACAGACCATGAGACAAACATTCAGTATACGGAACCAAAAACCTGTAGCCTCCGGGTTGGAAGGCGGGTACCCTCTCTCCAAATCAGAGGGATCCCAGAACTTATATCAGTGGGCAAGGAGCTCGTCCTCCTACTCAGCAGGAATTAGACCTTTAGGGGAGTTGTATTATAGATGTGAAGAATAGCGGTGTATTGGGGCATTTGCACAAGGATCGTGCATTGGAAGACATATATTTGTAACTATTTACAGCTCTTTCTAAGATGCTGCAACTCCACCACATTAATAGTACTGTCACCGATATTCTGTGATTATAGGCCTACTGATTTTTTTTAAACTATAATTAAAAATCAGCAATTTATTTTTTCCAGTATAATCGCAGAATATATTAGGCCCTATATAGTTTAAATATTATGAAAGACGTCTGCAACATGATGCGGTGTCAGCAGACCTTAAAAATATTCCAGGCGGTAATAAAAAAGGGATTCTGGAAATGAAAAAAAAAAATAAATAAATAAATATAAAATCTGTCAAACCAGCACAGAATGCACATTTTACCTTTGTATTCCCTAGTTAGAGAGGGACAGGTTTTAGCGAAACAATTTCATGTGGGCCCCACGTGGGGAAGGGAAGTCGCGTGGTCCCACGCGACATCTGGCTTGGGTTCTTACGACTCAGCTGGTATCCATCAGAATTTTTATTAATTAGATAGACCTATTTTCAATGTATGATTTACTTGCAATCCGATACCCAATTCTTGAATAAATCAGAATACCCCTCTAACGATTATCATACGTTAGTCGTTATTTTCTACAAGTTCAACGCCCGCAGAAAAATGCAAAACAAAATTATTTTATAGACCTCTCTCGTAGGATAAGCAAGTACTATTTTATTGTGGAGAATAAAATGGTAAATCATCAACGATTTAAAGTACCGCATTTGTAATTGTTCTGTCACCGATGTTTCTATTGACATATTAATAATTGTGCGCATATTTTTTCAGCCTCAACCTTCTCTTTTGGAATTAGATGACTATAGATCTGGAAAGAAGTGTACGGGCACGGGACATCTGGAAGGGTGCTAGGCCCCCTAAGAGTCGTAAATATGTCGACAAGCAATTAACGAAAATAGCGGTACGAGAACGTATAATTTCACAAATATGACTCGATGCATACCTTACAACTGAATTGGTCCTGGTGCATAGGGGAAAGCAACGTCAGGTTTAGACGAGCCCGTTAATCATTCAATATAGAGGTGTCATAATATAGTAAATTCTGCATAAAGTAAATTGTTTATAAACGTATATAAAAATGTAAATAAAAGGAGTGTAGAGGGCAGTATATTGCCATTGAAAGTTAAAAATGCAAAGTTATAATTGTACTTTTTATTCTTTTTTAGAAGCAGGAAAAATACTTACACACTATTAATATAATTGCCTTTTATAAGAACAATACTGTACGTTTAAAATAAAAAGAATATAGAGGGCGACATATTGCTACTAAAAAATGGAAAAAAACAGACTAATTACTTGTCTAATTTTTTAGACAACGAACGTCAATCTCTAGTCTTAAGACCCATAAGACAATATTTTAATTGTAATAAATTAAATTTCAGGTACTTTGAAAACACTTAAATCAATAAAACAATGTCTTTTGTCTCCGTCTCACGTAAATTTAGAAGGACGGGTAGTGTTGCCGAAAAGGGGCTACACGTAATTGTTGTTATCACTGAAGTTCTTTTATTGAATTACATGTCAAATTCTTTATGAAAGAAAACTGATTGTACTACCAACCAAACATTTTGTCGGTTTGATAACATTTTCCTCTCCTCATAATCGAAACTTGATAGAGCGCCACTGTAAGTGGCAAGTCACTCACTCTTGTAAAGGAATGAAATAAATGATTTACAAAAAAAAAAAATAATAATAATAATAATTAAAACTACAATGACGACAAGGATTACTGTAATTACTTCGAATTAAAATGTCATAATTTCTAATATGATCGAAAACATCTTGATTGGGAATATTATTACGTAATTTCGTCTGCTGGGAGCAACTCGGCACGAAAACTGTATATTTGTACTTTTAGGTACTACCTGATACAAAAATTGCAATTTAATTTGTCAAGAGTACTTTTTTATATTTGTAATTTAATTTCTACAAATTTAAAGAAAATATAAACAGCCTCGACATCGTCGTTCATTCACCTTACGACTAGGCCTACGAACTTAGCAACCATCATATGACCTTAAGTATTGTAGAATCGGAGTTAGCACTGTTTGCTCCCTCATCACCAAATCAACAACGTTCAACAGACATTTATATTATTATTATTAGTATTCGTAATACGATCATGATCATTGGGGTTCAGAGGACAACCACCTTTCAAGAATTTTCATGTTCGGAGGTTAATATGATTTGGTTTTTATGCTATTAGATTCATTTTTTTTTATCTATCGAGCAACTTTTACAGCTTGCGCATCATTTAAACATAAATTTGACCACGGTAGCTTAACAAAATATATACAGTTAGTTATCACGTAATTATATGTAGGCCTAAATCATCACTCTGATGTTCCCGCTTTTTATTCGATCGTGACTAAAGATATAGTATGAAGTTAAAATCTTGAAAAAAAAAGCATAAAAAATAAATTAATAAATTAGAACAACAAATAAAATGGATAAAGTTTGAATGAAAAATATTAACTTCTAACCATCGCTGAATTATAGGTTTTGCAATTTGTTTTAAAAACCAGCCAAGGACGGTAGTCATCTGTTGAATGATTAGTGAAATGAATTCTCTCTACTTGAAATACCTTACCTTTCTTTATATTTTGTCAAAATTGCAAAATAAAAATGTTACACTAAATATGAATCTGCAAAATATTGAAAAACGAGTTTTCAGTACAAAAGAAACACATGCAGAATAAATTTTCAGCGGCGTTATTACAATATGGGATGAGAAGTATATACAATGATATTCAGTGGTAATTTGCGTACCACTTAAAATAACAATATGCATGGAAAATAGAATGCAAATTAGGCCAAAGCGAAAAGAACACTGTAAAGAAAATAAAATACTATTGAAGACTAACGACACAGTATAGAATATTATCTAAACGGCTAAACGTTTCACTGAATTGAAAAAAGGATTTTAAGCAAGTGAGGTTCCTGGTAAATCGAAATGGAACAGTCCTTAATAACTTTGTAGTATTCCAATTCATTACCGTACGTCTACGATTTCTGTTACAGGGTTGGGGAACCTTGCCTGACACTGAAACTATGTTATCAACGGCTTTAACATTTCACAGATCAGTTTGATCAATAAAGGAGGATATGGAGTGGGATGGACTATGGAGTGGAGAGGGGATTGGATATAATGGGGAGGAGAGAAATAAGTTGGCTGTGTACACATTGTTAACTTGGATTAGTTACAAATTGAATGTAATTTCTTTAATCATGCCGGGTCATTCCAATGAGTGTTAAATATCAAATCTAGTGAGGTGTTGACTGGTGTTGACTGATGACTCGTTTTTCGGTGAATGCGTCGGTTGGAATCATTTCTCGGTAACACGTCATGAATTAGACTTGGGGAACACGCTAAATCATTAGCTATTGGCAACTCAATTTATATGCGATACCATACGTGATGAGTTAAAAGCCCTACATTCAAACATTTCATTCAGGCCCGTATCCAGTGAGGAAGGGTGTAATGGGTGTGTATTTGGGCATCAAAGTTGCCATAGTAATGAGAATTCGAAGCTTCCATCCAATCGTCTATGTCCCTTGACCCCTGCCAGGAATTCTTATACCGCAATTTGTTTGTTTTGTTTTTTTTTTTCACACCAAATTTTGATTGGACACCGTTGGAAACTAGTTTTTCAAAACTAATGACTTACTATAAATATTAATTTTACAATTAGGCCGATTTTTATGATGGAATGCACATAGTGTTCGTCAATGTTTCGTGCACATTCGACGACATGAACGTAGTACTCCTACATTTATTAAACGATTTAAAAGAAAATAATCGTCCTCATTCACACCCGTAGATTTTTTAATGGATTGCTTCGGAAAATTGAACCCAGGCTCCGGAATAGAATACATTTTTTAAATATCTTGTATAAATTCATGTTCGTAAGACGCAGAAAGCATATTTAACGAAAAACTCGGAAACGGCTTGTGAGATGCATTTTTTTTTTCAATATTAAAAAAACTGCTTTTAAATATTCAGAAATGTATGAGTTTTCGTCAAACGCTCTTAGAAAAAAGTCAGTTCTACAACATATTAAAATTGTTTTTCCTCTGGATCCTAGCTTTGAAGATATTACTTGAAAAAGAAAAATGTTTACAATACAGTATTATTTTAGTGTGGCCACCAGGGGACCATCCAATATGATGAACGGGTATTGGTCGTCATGGGGGTAAAACCTGAGAAAATACATTCCACGACGTTGGTCCTTCAGAACAAACCTCGCAAATGTTTATGACATTTGCTGTGTGAACTGTGAAATTGATACAAATTGGTGCCTGGGAATCGAAACCAGGGAAAAATCTATGGGATTTTGTTACAAGAAGCATGATGAAAATATAGTAAACATCGTAGACAAGTACAATAAACATTAATTCGAAAAGTTCATTCGAAACTAGGAGAATTATGTAAGTTCGTGGAAGAAAATCTCAGGAATAAATTTTCTCTCCTCTTGCATTATGGGATCGGTCTGAATGTCGTCAATGTTTGATTAAACCCCACCCCCTCCACACTATGTAATCGAATTACGATTGATTTTTTACATCGTGTCGAGTTATTTTTTTTTAAATTTCTAAATAAAATCAATGTTACAAACAAAAAGTACCTGTGTATCAAATACCTCATATCACACGTAGAAAGCAGTTGTTCTTCATCAAGCCAGAAGGGCCGAAGACCTTTGCTATGGCGGAGTTGTTCTTCGTCGCGTTACCGTCACCGTCTCGTCGCCGTCGCACGCAGTGAGTAACAGACTTTAAATCTATATGCTATAGATTGGCCCAGAAAAGCACTCAGGTTTGAAAATGTTGGTTACATGAAAGGGAAGACCAAATTATGAAAGTTGTATTATCGTTTATATGTATTGCGAAAATGGTAGAAAGATACATTGTAATAACTAGATGAACTGAGATGCTTATTCTTCCATGAAAAATTCCGTGCAAGACTAAATTAACACGAATTAATCTATAATGACTATGTATATTACACGAGTTGAAGTATTGTGTGATATACAGTACCAAACATTTGCAATTTAATAAAACGCGTGTTACGAATAGGCATGATACAATAATTTAATATAGGACCTTACATTGTCTTTTGAAATTTAAGTAAACGGTTGAGTTTGTAGTAGACTGTCTTATGCCCAATTCCGCCTGAGGCATTAATAAATCATTTTATCATGCTCTATGAGATGTAATTGTTTGATTTTAAGTTGTTTTTTAAGTGACACATCAGTCATGTACTGTGTTTGTTTTCTAGCACCGTAGGTCTTTATCGATTTGTTTCTAATCAGTTTTAATTATTTAGTCGATTCATGGATCGTATTTATATCTCCATGGACACAGACCTATACCGTAGCAGACAATAAATGATAAAGTTACGTACATTAAGCACTAAGAATCGGGAGCGCATACAGCTTTTTGTGATAGGGTGGATGGAGACGCAATGTTAGAACCCTCGGTTTGAATGAGGTAAGTTTTTCTTTTCGTGGCTGCAGAGGTCCTACCACGAAATGATTTTTTATCTAAATGCACAAAGTTTTGAAAAAAATGATGATGATGTTGTGGATGATTATGATAGTGATGATTAAGATGATGACTTTGATGACAATAGGCCTAATGATGACGATGATGAATGTGATGCCTTGGCATAGTGGCATGCTTTTAGTGATGGCCTGACCGTGGCTCCAACATATGTGCGTGATAGTTAAAAGAAAAGTAATGTCATAGATTGATAAAACAGCAGTGTATCAATTCATATGTAATTGTCCTACAATATTAATTCATTATTAGGCCTAATATTCGTCTAAATGGAAAATTTACAAAAATAAAAAATAAAATAAAATAAAAAATAAAACAAGAATACAAAGTTTGAGACAATCGTAGGTTTCACATCGAGGCTAATTTTATAAAGTGATAAAAAAAAACAAAAGTAAAAGCATATTTTCATTTTTCATTTCTGAAATTTTGCACCCTAGGTTTGATACCGTATATACCGTAGTGAACTACACAGATTCGTTCGCGTTCTCACGCACAGCGGTGCCAGTTGCGTACCATGTGTTTACACTCGCCACTACTGGACTCCTACGGAAAACCTTTCGGAAAAATCAAAGCGAAATATACAGTAACAAAAACAATTGTCATCGGTCATTTGGGATCAATTATAAACCTCTTTGATATCAATCCGTTCCGCAGCTATTACTGTTCATAATAATCAAATTCAGTTGCGGAAATGTGGAGCGATGGGGCTAAATTATGAGAATTTGATTCGCCTTGCCCAGCTGGCTCAGGCCACAACAATCCGGGATATGAATGTAAACAGTAAGTGTTCCACTGGCTACGGGTTGTCATGTGTTGCAGCTTTTACATCGCAGAAGGGCGTCATTAGCAACTTCTGAAGTTTGGAACCTGAGATATTTACAAAGGAAAAGCGCGTACAGACACAACATAGGTCTACCTCTAAATAAAGACGCAAATAGAAAACATATTCAGTGTTATAGATAAACACTTGCGAGGCAACAATACATTTTAATCTGGCACCTGCGAGAAGTGGTTTAGGCCTATTATTAGGTAGGAGCTATATTGAATACTGTAGCCAGCTAGTGGGACAGTTGGGACAGTCCAACACGAATTTTCTAATGGGTCCACAAAGAATGGGTCCACTTTTTTAAAAATGGGTCCAAATTATACAGTTTTATGCATGAAATGAATCCATTTTTTTAATAATGCGTCCAGATTTCTGATATTTTGTCTAAAATGTGTAAACGTTTTAGAAAATGGGTCCAGATTTTTAATATTTTTGTGTAAAATGGGTCTAACTTATAAAAATGGGTCCACATTATTTGGATTTACGAGCAAAGTGGGTCCACCCTGATATTGTCCCTCACTGTTTAAAAATTCTGGCTACGGCATTGGCTATATTTACAGCATTTTGCAAGATGTGCTCATCTGCTTTCTTTATTACAGTACATAGGCCCAAGTCGAGTGAGCATCCGATTTTCTTTTACCCTTTATAAAATTATAAATTTACTCTGTTTCCAGAAAACAAAGATCGAAGATACAGTAGCCCGAACGCACCCCTAGTGTCCCACCTAGGCGCCTCACATTCTTATCTGCTTCCCGCTACTTGAAACTGGGGATAAGCTACAGCATTATGGGCCCTTGTGGCACGGCAAGGATTCACTTAATTACTTCTAATACTTTTAATTAATGACCAAATATTCATTTTTCTTTAAATAAATACCGGTACCGTAAATTACAAGACTGTTTATTGTACACGAGGGTTGCAGGGTATTCTTTCAAAGTTTACGTTGGTTTCCTCAGGCTTATGACTCTCTTTATTCTAAGAGGAATGTAATTTTTTTTTTTTTTGCTCTACTGGCGCTTCCCTTCTAGCCCATTACCCATACTGGCTCTTGTTTGGGGAGATTTCCGGTTTAAAAAAAAATTCGTAGTTAACATCATGCAAAAGAGGGCGCAATACATTATAATTTTATAATTTTTATAACAGTACCGGTACTCTGTAAAGAAGTAAAGATTTATCCCATGCAAACGTTGTTTCCATATAACCAGCTCCCAAAAGTGGAATTTTTACTCTATTGATCAATGCGATAGCCAGGATAGAAATATCGTTCAAAAAAATTCAATGAAAACATCAATTTGTTACAAAACGTCGTCAATCATCAAAAGCTGAAATTGAATCTGGTTTCAATGATTATATTATGATATAATATATCTTACTTATACTGTTTAACATAATATATCATAACTTTGCTCATTATCGTTAATTTGTGCAATAGATCAGTCTGTTTATAACAAAAATCACCTTTTAATACCCGACAGTCCATATTACAATATTATAATTTAATCAAAAAAAATAGGCCTATGGGGTGACTAAGCCATTATGTAAAAAAACATATTGACTATGCCTAGCCTATAGGCCTTCATCAGTTTTGTAAGAGCAAGTACAAATGTATGCTCACAACATCGAAAGCTAGTGTTGATATGCGAGATCGCTTCCCAACCTTATACTTACTTATACGCAAGTTCGATTTATAGTCAGTTAAAATGCACTTTGTAAATCTAAACATTTAATTACAACGTTAAACAATAAATTGAATTAAAACAAAATGATTGAAGTTAGGACCCAATGATCAGGTATAAAAACATTTTTCAAAAAGCACTATACAAGCAGTCAAAATTAGATTATTATGATCTAGAAACGTGCAAACAATACCACCAGTTCAATAACATTGTAAAAGTGTTGAAATTAGTAGTGCAATATATGGCACCGAATTGAAATGAAGTAAAAATTAAATAGGCGTAGAATACACTGTAAAAACAGCATGGAGCATTTAAACACAAAGCTCCGCGCAGTGTTGTCCCATTTTTGGTGACACGCTTAAAAGCTAAACGTGTTTAGGTCCGGCCTAATGTGTTTAAGTTTCTGACGTGTTTAGTATTGGATGTGCTTAGGTATTTGACATCATGATGTCTATTTGACATCATGATGTCTATTTGACATCATGATGTCAAATACCTAAGCACATCATTAATGCTAAACTCGTCAAGATACTAAATACATTAAGCTATGTCTAAACACGTTTGGCTTTTAAACGTGTCACGAAAAACGGGACAAAATTGCGCGGAGCCAGGCCCCACCCTCTCAACCCCCCCCCCCCTGTCGGGGAGAGCTAGCCCCGGTAGTACAGCTGAAATTATGCATGTCGTGTCGTCACCATAAGAAGCCACGATCCCTCGGCTGAAGTGGTTGTTTTAGTTTAAAAAAGGGGGCCCTGGTAATTACAAGGCATAGCAAAATACAATAACATACATACAGTAAGACAAAATAATAATAATAATAATAATAATAATAATAATAATAATAATAATAATAATAATAATAATAATAATAATAATAATAATAATAATAATAATAAGTTAGGCCTATGTCCCTGTTTTTTGTTTTTGTTTGTCTGTTTTTTCAAAATTAGGATCTCTGGAATATTATCAATGCAAAGAGTAAAGTAATACATAGGGCTATAGCTTGTTTTATTTTAGAGGTAGGGAAGCCGTAATCATAGAAAAAAAAATGAAAACAATAAATGATCTAATCAGGATAATACTACTTCAATGGCTACTACAATAAAATACTCTGTCTATGAGTTTTCCAATTTTAATCGGATGAACAATTATACTGGAAGAGACAATGGGCCTAATAAATCAAAATTACAATTTTTACAACATGATTGCTAATCTTATTCTTTTCTGGGCCGATTCGGCTTATTCAAGCCATGATCCTTACTAGATACGTCGCCAGTTTGCCGTTTCATAATCATCATGCGTGAGTGTGTTTATGTGTGATTGCTAAAGTTAAGATTTATCATATTTATTGTTTCATGCTTTTAAACAAAATTGCCATGGCTATAATAGGCCTATATTCCAGAAGAAGAGAAAGGGTAACAGAAAGTTAATAATAAGTAATGATATTAACTTTCCAATGTCTGTATTGTAATGTAATTGCATAAAAGTTATTTATTAAATAATAATTCAGTACAGGATTCTTCAGTAGCCAGGCATAGAGAAGGGGCCTAGGCCAGGGTCATATTCTGCATAGACCTAGCTTAACGTAAAAGAGAACGAGGCCTAGACTAAAGTGGGACCGGGCAGCTGGACTGGGCATTGGCTGGTCTCCTAGTCCGACATTGTAGCCCAGGCTGAAGTGGTTGTTTTAGCAACTCCCATGTTCCCACTGGCGGCCAAAAGTTTTAAGAATTAAGTTCTATCACTTCCGCCGAGACAATCACTTCCTCCGTGAGACAATCACTTCCGTCGTGAATCTCACGGCGGAAGTTGTACTTTCCATGGCGGGTTGTGATTTTGAAAGTTTGACGTGACATTTCAAAAGTTGTTGCCGTTGAATTTTGAAAGTGTGCCGTGGGTTTTAAAGTGTGCAGTGAATTTTGAATGTGTGCCGTGGTTTTTAAAGGTGTGCGGTGAATTTTGAAAGTATGCGGTGACTTTTAATGTGTGCCGTGTGATTTAAAAAGTTGTTGCCGTGAATTTCGAAAATGTGGCCGTGACATTATGGGCCACCATAGAAAAGCGATAGACACGAGGTAGACTTGCCAATTCTATTTGCTCCTGTTTTAAGGCAAGTTAATTTGGCAGTTCCACCAGTAAATTAGCTGTAGTTATAATTGGTGTTAATTATTTACTCGATCGTTATAATGATCCCAAAAGATTATCTTCTTACACGTTGTGACTAACAAATGGGAGATCGGCTCAAACGTCTATGACGTCTGAACAGCGCACCAACGAGTGTAAGTTAATTTAGAGGCAGAAAAAGTTGATTCCGAAAAGTAAGATCGGATTAAATTGATTGATTATTCTATGATAACTGTTGCGTGCGTACAGTTGACCTGATTAAACATACAGTATGCCCCACATACATATGTTTGTAAGAACAATTAATTCCATTATGAATTTTATCAATCCACATAATTTATTTTACAAGGAAAGTATGCTTTGCCTCAGTTAGATGAGATTGCTAGCGAGCAAATAACATCGTTTCGTATGGAAGACCCCATGATTAAACTATAGACTATTTTGAAAGTTATCCACTTTCAGCTAAATAGATTTCTGTAGAAAATAATGATGATTGTTACCGTACTGTACCTATATTAACTGGTTACAGTATATGAAGTAATTACACCTATACTAAAACATTAAAGATATGTACTATTTATAAGTCAAGCGAAATGTTCTGAATTTTAATCTTTATAGATACATTTTTCAATTTTGTATATAATTATCACAGAAGTTTTTCTCTCTGCATCCTCTTCTGATCGTTGGCATCACCGAGCACAGTAGTCACACAGGATTTTGTTACATCGTGAAGCAACAGTTTTTTTTACTCATCTTCAGTAGCGTCCATTTTCAATCTATTGATCGCCATGATGTTATAATTAATCCGATGAATCGAAGAATAATTACAACACGCTGCAAGTATGTTCTGGTTGCCGTTTGGGGATTTCCCTTTCAGCTGCCGTAATTATATACTTCATACAAACAAAATATGAGTGTATTCTCCTTGCTGTGTTCCTATTTTTCCCATTGTACCTTATGATACACTGCTATGCCAAGATTCTTAAGAAAGCGAAAGCATCTTCCGAAAAAATAACAAAAAAAAAAAAAAAAAAAAAAAGGGCGATGCATATGGGCCATGCAGAAAGGATTGCCATGTTGATAAAACTTTTCGAATGGTCGTGATCATTGTTGTGCTGGTTTGTGTCAGTTGGATTCCATCGTTGATTACACGTTTTTTTTATATTTTTTTGAAATATAAAATTTATATAAGAGAAACGCGTTTGACAATACAGTACTGGAAATCACGTCAGGTTTGGTGGCGTATGGCGGAAGTGCGATCAATTTCTTGGTGTACGCATTCATGAGTAGAAATTTTAAGAACACGTCCATGCAGGTAAAGTGCAATCTGAGTTTGGGGTATTACATGTGATAATATTGTATGAAAACAATATTAATTAGGCCTATATATGTGGCTACGCCTAGGAAGACACTTATATAGGCTTGGTGACTGGGGGAATACAACGTACAATGTCATAATTTTAGAAACGTTTTTATCCAGCAATGAGTCAATAATGATTATAATAGCATAGACAATAATAAAAATAGGTAATAATAAAAACGACAACATCAGCGTTAACATTAGCAATGCAGCAGATCAGCATGAAAAACATTGGCAGCAAAAACATCAGCAGTAGCGACAACATCAGCAGCAACATCAGTATTAGCATCAGTAGCAACAGTAGTAGCAGCTTCAGTTGACCATTATCTGCAAAATTAGTATCAGCAGCAACACCAGCGGCAACATTAGCAGCTTAAGCATCAGCAGCATTAGCATCAACATCATCTGTTGCATCAACAGTATTAATCATCATCGGCAGATCATCATCAGCAGCAGCTTCAGCAAATCATTATCAGTGGCAGCATCAGCAGCACCATTATCATCAGTAACAACATCAGTAGCATTAGCAGCAGCAACATCAGCATAATTATCATTAGCAGCAACATCAGCAACAGCAGCTTCATCAGATTATCAGCAGCACCATCAGCAGCAGCATTAGCATCAAAAGCATTAGCAGCAATATCAACATTAGCATCAGCAGCGACTGCAGCTGAAAATTCCTTGCCAAATTATGTTCATTCCTCCTATACATAATGCTCAATTCTTATACTTGAATATTGCCAGAGAATTTAAACATTTTCGCAGACATAAACGTCTGTAAATAATTGAAAGCTTACGGTATATTTAGAGTACCGTACTCGCGCGAATAAGCGCCCCGTTTGAATAACCGCCTCTCCTAACGTGAAAATTTCCTTAAGCGCCACGTTTGAATAAGCGCCCCATAATATTTTCTTTTTAGCAAGTCAATAATCCATTCAATACTGGGACTGTTGTTGGTATGATTTGAGATGTAGAGTGGAAACACATTCTTCTTCAGTCAATATCAAAATGAGGATATTTCTCTTGCACATTCCCATCTAGTTACAATTATCCTGCCATCCTGCTAATCTCAATTGTCCGAAGGCCAACAAGCTAACCACTAGCATCTGCTATTTTGCTGTTATGTAAATATTCACGCATTCTTGTAATGAGCTATTTTCTCTGGACGATTATCTTTTCTATCCACCATTCGTGATTTCCTTATATAATCTCTTTTCATTCAAAAAGTGCCTCTTGAATTAAAAATTTTCCATAAGAACCCCTCGATTTTCATCTATTCCCATAAGCGCCCCTCAATTTCCATTCTGTTTTCATAAGCGCCCCGTTTAAATAAGCGCCCTCAGAAAGCGCGAGTACGGTATCCGATTTGTTAGTCAGAATTGCAATGACTTCATCAAAATCTCCTGCAAGATGAAAGGCAATTAATTTCAGTTTTGCAACATTTTTGTCACCAAAATCTATATCTCCTTCATCTGACAATGTATTTGATGTGCATTGGTGTTCATTTCATGAAACAAGATGGTAGCAATTCACACATTCTATCAAATTTTGAAATAAAGAAAAAGTTAATATGTTAACATCATCCTCAAAAACTGTCATGGGATTCATGAAATTTACACACATCTCTATGACATGCTAACCATTTTAAGCTGTTGTAATGTCTGACAGACCCTGATTTAAAAAAAACAAAAACAAAAAAAAAAACAGAAAAATTTGTTATTTTTTGTCTTACTGTATTGTGATTAGTAGAATGTTGTGACTTACCTCATCTTTATTACTATCATTTTCATCCAAGGTGTCTGTGGATGGTACCGTAATACATAGTCACCAATCTCGGTTTTATAGGCTGTATCCCTCGACCATAATAGATTTTCTTTTTGCTTCCATATAAACGATGCAGATTTTCTTCACTGATTCCTTAACTATCCAAAAGCTGAGCCTTGCTTAAATGCGAGCCCATTTCCAACCGAAAAAACAAACTTACGGATATTATGAATATGAAAATAATAAAGAAATTTGATTGATGATAGCAAAAAGAACATCTGGCATAAGGATAAATTTTGCATTCAGATATATTGCATGCAGATATGTCTCAAAAATTATTTTGATTAAGATCTTTTAGACAGGCTTTGAACATGTTTACTTTTTTTTTAAGGAACTTGAATTATATTTTTAACCAAATTGATTATATTTCAATTGAAAAATTGATACACAATAAAATAATGTTGTTGTAGCCTTTCAAGTTCTATTGTGAAGTTTATTGACAAAACCCATGTTAAAACCAAATCATTAAATATCTGCATTCGTTTATAACATCTAGGTCATATACCAGATCATAAAGCACCAATCCGATTTTTTTGGTGTAAAATCCACCAAAATATTCCTTAAAATGTAAATAAAAAACATAGAAAACATAAATAATTAGGAGTACCTAAAAAGGATTTTGTTCTAAAAAAACAATTTGGTAGATTGATTGACTGAATTTATTCGTAAATAGAGTCATAAAATATATACATAAAAACGATATACAGAGAAACAGACAAGCTAGAAATTGCACAAAAGCATGACCCTAATTACAAGAAAAAGACCAAAAAAGTAAAACTTATTTCCATATTAAAATAGGCCAACATCAAGAAACGGTCCTACACCGTCTGGACTGGACTGTGTTTGAGTAGTATGATGGTATCAATGAGATTAAGAGAGAAAGGAGGGACTCGGTAAGTGGCATACTGCCAAGGCTATCCCTGTGTGTGTAGGTCACTGGTGGTAGTACTACTTTGATTTCCCCATCATTAATGAAATGAGCCCGTCATGCTTGGCTGGCTGGTTTTGATTTACATTTCGCATATCTAGGGTTGTTTCAAAATGTAAATCAAACCAGTCATGCTTCGGTGGTTTTGATTTACGTTTTGGAACAAATTTAGAGAGGGCGTTGGATCAGTCAGACATACGTTTTGAAAAATTAGAAGTAGGGCCTGAATTTTAAAGAAATTAGAGCTACATTTTGAATTTTTTTTTGTTGAAAAATTAGAGCTTCGTTTTGAGAAATTAGACCTAAGTTTTGTTTATTTTTTGATAAATTAGACATTGAATTTTGCAATTATATTTTGATTTCAAAATGGACTTTTGCTGCGTATGGTACCCCATAAAAAGACAATGTCACAGAAACTTTAAAGAATAAATTAAAAATGATAATGTAAAGCAACCAATGGATTACCTTAAAACAATGTTGAGTGGTATATTGTGGTCAAAGTAAGAGGTGATTAATTTTGGGGGTGAAAAGTTAAAGTGGCTTATAATATTAGGCCTATATAATGAATAATAATTTGTGAAATCATTACGTTATTCAGGGAACAGTGACAGTTCACAGTAACTGTTCCCTCCGTTACTCAACTTCATTATGGGACGATTACAATGTTCATAATCATGGACGTTCCTCAATGCTTTAATCATACATCACATATTATTTTATTCAAGTGTCTCTATGGTGATTTGCATACACAAACCCCCGCATCCGCAGTGTATGTAAACCTCAATTGAGAAAGTTATTGATGTAATTGTTAACAAAATAGCAAATATCGTGATCAGAAACTCATTAGTAGTTGCTGACTGAAAGATATTCGTCAGTGCAAACAATTTTATTACTTAACTATCATAATGTTGCGCGTTCAATATGAACTGACCAATAAGGTTGAATTGCATATTTCGATTGGCTTACATGCTGCAGGCATTAAGACTAACACTGTTATAATGTAATCAGGCTTGTAGTCTTGGTGAAAAGCCGGTAGTTACAGACACCATTGAAATTAAGCAGGAGCTAATGAATGTAAGCGAAAGCCTCATAAGGTAATACTGTTGTTTATGTGCACTCGGTAGTCGTATGCAACAGTGGGTAGAAGTTTTAAGAAGAGGTAAGTGATATAAAACACTTTTAGGATAGGTTTGGCGAAGGCATAAATATCTTTTTCTTTTCTGAAGGATATGGACAACATATCCCACAGGGTAGTGTGTTAGGACCGATCTTATTTTCATTATTTATTAATGACCTTCCACAATATGTATCTCCAGGATCATGTAGCATATATGCGGATGATGTTGTCATCTACACTACTGACAAATCGGTAGAAAATATCAATATCAAATTTCAATCAATAATGAATAATGTCGCAAATTGGTATAAATTTAATAAATTACTTGTAAATTCTACCAAAACCAAACTTATGTTAATTAAAAATAGAAATGTTCGCCCTCTTTCCTCTTTGAACATTCATGTTGGTAATGAAACCATTGATGAGGTAAAAAACATCCGTTATTTAGGACTTCAAATTGATGAAAACCTTACCTGGAATGACCATATTCGAAAATTAAATAAAACTATTGGGTACAAAATTAACATCCTAAATAAATTGGCAGAAACACTAAATGAATCTTTTCTAAATATTCTTTATAGAAGTACAATACAACTCTGTATGGACTATGCAATCTCAGTGTGGGGAACTACGTCTAACAAAAACAAAAACATTCTATTAAGGCTACAAAAACGAGCTGCTAGAATAGTTAAAAATAATTTTGATTTTATAAATTTTCGTGGAATTGAT
>NW_022751777.1:1147862-1163931 GCF_011630105.1 Anneissia japonica
ATGTATAAATGGTGTTGCGCCTTCCCGCCTATGTAATGATATAGAAATGGTTGTTGACCGACATGGATATTCTACGAGATACGCTCACTCGCTTAATGTTATCCCCCCAATTCCAAATTGCTCTGTAGTGAATGGCTCTTTAAAAATCTCTGGAGCAAAGGTTTGGAACAAAATCCCAATCAGAATTCAAGAATGTCAATCTCTTAATTTATTCAAAATTACTTATAAGAAACACTTTTTCTGATTTCACAATTCATTTCCTTTTATATTTTCTTGGTCTATACTTTTAACATTTATTCCCGCCCAGAAACTTGGACTCAGAAGTACCGGGATGGTGTCCGGCGGGGGATAGTTTTTACCATTGTTTAGTTAGGTTTATAGTTAAGATAAAAGTTGTGCAGCCCCGAAACCTTGACTCGGAAATACCGGGATGGTGTCCGGCGGGGGATAGTTTCTACCATTTTTATCTATTTAAGTAATTGTACAGTATTTGTCCTACCTGGTAATCCTGACCCCGAAACCTTGACTCAGAAATACCGCGTCGGTGTCCGGCGGGGGATAGTTTTTACCATATTGTATTTAAGTTGTATTTAAGCATAAACTTGAGCTGTAATTCCTGGCCCCGAAACCTTGACTCAGAAGTACCGGGTTGGTGTCCGGCGGGGGATAGTTTTCCACCAAAGTTTTAACTGTTGCTTATTTTGTTGTACTGTGCTGGTTACTTTTGTTGTTGTTATTGTAATATGTGTTTGCAGGACCATATTGTAAAACAGCGGTAAGATCTCGCCTGTATATGTTATCCTGCCTAAAGATGTTAAAAAAAAATATACCATTGCTATCAGTGGGCTAGTTTTTTTTTACCTTACAAAGTAGGTCAACACTAGTTTGGAGTGTAATCCAGGTATTATAATATTCGGCATGTGCAGGATAAAATATGTAGGCCTATATGTTTATGGCTAATATGAGAAGTTTATATTCGACGTGTGTTTGAAGATATTTTCAGCGGAAAAAAATCTAAGCAATGTTATTAGGTTATTAAGGCAGTCAGTAAATAATCTCCAAATAATTACATTATCATACAAAAGATAATTTTTTTTAAAATAATGACTACAGATGAGAAAACCGTACATACAACAAAATATATTTTCTATGGTTTTCGTGAACGCTGTAGATTAAAAATAAAATAAATTAATATTAATACTTAAATGAAGATATATTACTCAGTTAACAACAGTTAACGCCGTGTATAATCCGTCTGTAGATAACATTTTCTTTATTCCATGAAAATAACAATGACAAGATATTCTTCTGAATATATCTGTAATTACTGAAATAAAGCTGGCACCATTCAGATCAGATCAGATCATCGTATGAAACAAGTATTCATTTATGTAGATTGCAGTGATGGAGGTACTGTATTTAGTTACTGGGAAATTGATGAGCGATATTTGCATTTTATACATGCAAAAATCCAGAAAATCAAAGAATTGGTGTCTTATATTTAAAAAAAAATCAGGATTGATGAAAACTGCAATACTGTAAATACATATGAAAAAAATGTTACATAACTATTTAGGTGTGAAAAAAACACACAAGATAATATAGGAGCAAGCCTCAATTTTACGTTTCAGACAAATGAAAAAAAGATCAGTGTGCTTAAAAAGATTCTACTGTATTTCATTTAACAAATGTAGTATTAGTTGTTTATCATAGAGAGAAGTGGTTAATTTAAAGTGATGTTTCATTTTGAACAATGTTCCAGTATGCGATAATTTCAGTAGAAAGTTACAACTTGTTTCAAGAGACATAAGATGCTGTACGTACAATGGCGGTTTGGGTGTAAAAAAAATAAACAAGATTGTTAGTGATAGTTTTTTTTTGTGTAAACAATGGATGAAATGAATAAAACAAAATGCTCTTAACGTAAAGATTTATTAGGCTACAATTTTACTGTTGTGTATTTGTTGTATTTGAACTTTTATTCAACTATTAAATATGGGAGCCAAATGGATGATTTGAATGACATTTTTTAAATGCAGAACAGTCAAACTAAATTCTTAAAATGAAATTCAATATCAAATGTATTCAAAATCAATATGTATAAGATAAGGACCGTTAAACTTGTAAAATACGACATAAAACACACACATACGAGTTTGTGTACACAAAATAAGTATCGGTTTCAAACTGTATTTAAGGCGCATGTAACTACATATATTAATGTTCGTTACTATTAGCACAATACCAAATAATCAAAGATCAATATATCATCATATAAATTACATAGCTGTCTGAAGCATTTGCAAGTGGTCCGGCCATTAGTAAGAGCGAGTTGGGTGAGGGGTGTGGGGGTGATGAGTGTGAGTGTTAAATTGACCCGCTACCCTGGATACGGATACTGGATTTAAAAGTTAGTGGGATCTGAGGGCATCCACCCTAGCCTCCACCAAATTTGGGGCTGAGATGCAGATATTTTGGAAATATGAAACCTGGGTTGAGTCTACCCCTCCCCATCATGTTGTACATTGGCAAACACAAGATTTAAAAAGCTAGTAGGGGCTATATTTCATACCCACCTCCGCCCCACCATGGTTGGGGCTCAAGTATTTTTTTTTTTAATATGGCACCTATAAACAGCGGCGTAACCACGTTACGTGGAGCCCTGGTTCGATAGAAAGCCTAACAATCGGGGCCCTTGGCGCATATAAATTGGCCTATCAGCTGGCTAACATAATTGTATAGAGTTAAAAAAATTACTATTTTACTGAACTGATCCATAGTAAAATCATTCTCCGCTGAACACCATCCCTATGTTTCGGAGTCTAGAATTCGGGGCCAGAAAACTGTTTATAAAAGAGGATTATTTACAATTTATATCTGTTTTACAGAAGTAACATAGTACCCTGTCAGATAATATTCTCGTATTTCTGACTCCAGGTTTCGGGGCTGGATTGATTAATAATTGTAGCATTATATCGTACTTTTACAAAATTTAAGTTTCGTGGCCTGAATATAGGATGGGAGTAATAGTGCCCGTACATACTGTAGGCCTAAATAAATAAATACCGGTACACACACACACACACACATATATATATATATCATATATATATATATATATATATATATATATACATATATATAATATATAATATATATATATATATATGCATATTTTAAAACATTATCTTTCAATCCATTTTATTCATAAAACAAACTCAACGATTTGTCTTTTTAGCATACTATGGAGCCTGAGCCTGAACCAGATCCTGAAGCACAGCTCACATCTGTAAATGCCTCGTCATTTGTGGAGCCTTACCCAGAGCCCGAATTTAGCCATAGCGTTCAATCGATTCTTGTTGTTGTTGCAGTCATCTTCATGCTAATTGGCACACTTGGGAATGCTTTAGTTATCCTGACGTTAGTTCGTATGAAAAGTAAGTTCAGTAAGCCTATCAAAACATTCTATATTGTTGAGTTAATATAAAAGAAAACAGGCTGTATTTAACGAGAATATTTTATTGTTAACAAGGATAACACCGCGAGCAAAATGTATAATTATATATTAGTGTAGTGATTAAAACCACCAATTTTGTTGGCTGAAATTGCAATATAATGCATGATTCTGCTATATTCACAGAAGATTGCTTTCTTCTTCACTTTTGTATCTTTATTCTTATTATCCTCCGTAGATTATATCTAATAATAATGCCAACCTGTAACACCGTGAGCAAAATGTGTAATTATTAGTGTAGTAAGGAAAACCACAATTTAATTTTGTTGGCTGAATTGCAGTATAGTTCATGATATGCTGCATTCATTTATTATTCTTCATAGATAAGATCTCTTAAGTCAACCTATAGATAATATCTCATTTTGTCATGTATTGGACATCTCGATTCCGCATTTGCTTTATTAAATAACATGATATACAACAACGTCATATTCTTACTCTTTTTATTCTCTCCTTCCTCCTTTTCCCTTCTCCTTCCTCGCCTCTTCCACTCCCTCTCCTTTTCCTCTTATTCTCTCTTTCTTTATCTATATCCCTCTTTATATCCCTCCCCATAACCCTCTCACTCTGTTTTATTGTAAATAGTACATTTGCTTACCAAAAGCAGGACCGCAAAATACTTGTACAGTATAATAATACGTGAAGGCCACTTGTCAAGCTTAAATAAATTTAACAGATATAACACGTCCTTGGGTTACAATATCTTTTTCCCTACCAAAATACATGAAGGGATGGGTGGGGTGGGGGTGGTAATGATTAAAATAACCTCATTCAAACATTGCTCCCCTACCAACAACCATTTACCAAAAAGCAGAATGGGCTCCTGATCCTTAATGTTATACCTTTTTAATCTGTCCATGGAGGTATACCTACATGTCTGCAATATAAATATAACAAGAATTGACTAAATTATTAAAACTACTTATAAAGTAAAAGCCGAAAGCAAACAAAGCACTTGATACCTCAGTCTTTATTTGGCAAATTACGTGTAATGCAACCAGTCTTTTATTGTAAACTCCCTACCGCATTCACTTGTATTTCAGGGTAATTTGTAGTAGTGTTTCTTGTGTATTCATAACACATCTTTCACTTGCATATTCTTTATTTCACAATATCTTGCAACTCGTTTATGTAAATATATATATCGTCATTGTTAATCATATTGTACTCTATTTTTATTCGTGTTTCTATTAACTTAAGTATCTTGTTCTGTATATATTTATGGACATCTTAATCCATCTAGGGCATTGATAAGATATCTTGAAAACTTGTAAAATGGATTATGGATTACTGTATAATTGGCCTCATACAGTCATTAAACCGCGTTGTAAAGCTCTTAAAGTTATTGCAAATTCAGTTATAGACATGCACCGCTACTGCAAAAAAAAAAAAAATACATGTGGTAAATAAATGTCATTTTGCGCATGTCGGTTTTTCATGAAAATGCTAGTGTGTGTATATATCTGTCTCTTATACACATCTAGATGTGTATAAGAGAAGTATCATGTGGTTACCACGAAAACCAGGATGCCTTTGAAAAACTGTCTAGTTATTGGATATTTCATCTTTACAAGGACTTCGATACTATTGATCACCAAATTCTCTTATCAAAACTATTTCATTATAGCATTTGTGAACCTGCCTTAAATCTTTTTAAAGTGTACTTATCAAATAGAGTTCAGTGTACCAAATAGGCCTACCTAAATTCAATTTCTACCTTTAGTCCAATCACTTGCGGGGTTCCACAAGTTTCTTTACTTGGCCCCCGTTTATTTATTCTATAGCTTATATAACTGATTTACGCTTGTCTTCTAAAATCCTCTCGTTTTTTCTTTATGGTGATGGTACAACTTGTTTCTATTCTAATAAAAAATATTAATAAATAATATTAATAATTATAATAATAATAATAATAATTTTTTATTCGATACAGTTAATTCTAATTTAATTTTTATGTCTCTGTACTTCTCTGCTAATAAATTATCTGTTACCCATAAAAATGTAGAGTCCACAAAAAAACAAATTTATTGATACTTCCCAATATAATATAGGTCTATTTATTGATATTTACAAATTATTTTTCTACCACAATACATTGTATCATTTACATAATTTAAAATACGATTTGTTCGTCATTTTGAGTCATGGTACTAATTGTAGTGTCCAGATACAACATTTTTAACATGTGCTTTTCTGGACCCACTCTATAACATTTAGTCATAAGGCCTAGGTGCATCTCTTCTGTGAATAGACCTTTAATTGTTTTACTTCAGTAAAAGAATTATATTTGTTAATTTACATTAATTAGCCTGGTCGGGCAATTATATGTGCCAAGTGCTTCAAGAATACCTTATGCCACTACTGAGCCTGATGAAAACAACTAACTGTTGTTATCAAGTTTGTCGAAATTGACAATACATGTGTACTAGCAATTGCCAACATCTCTCCTCTGAGAGCAAATTTATATTTTTATGAAACGCGAAGCGTATAAAGTGCTCTGATTGACTAATAAGATAACATCATTACGCGAGTCTATATCAAGAAGTACGTTACTACAATCAAGCAAGCAAGGACGAATAAGCCTGATAAGGAGCCCAGATAACACTGACTCTGGGTTTTCGCTGCTTCGATTTTGATTAACTACTGGCCTATCATAAAATTGCTCACAACATTTTAAATAGATTGCAGAAATATGATTGTGGAGAGTAACTTTTGCCAAATAAAGTAACAATCTTAATCTTGCGCTAGTACAAACATGCGCTAATAAAAATTGTATAATTGCAAACACAACTACCACAATATATGTCTCTCTCTATCCCCCCTCCCCCCTCACTCTCTCTCTCTTGATATATAATTAACACTGTCCATGAAATTAAATAATTAGGAATAACCTTCTCCCATGATCTTAAAAGGACATGCACAAATATTGATTTCTTATCTTTAGAAAATCTTTAGCGTTAAACTTCGCCGCAACTACCTTAACATGTTATTGTTTATGCTAATTATTTTTATTAGCTGTATATTAAATAATTAAATGCGTTCTTCAGGATAGCTTAATATATTAATGTTAAAACAAACAAATAAAAGCGTCCTTCGCCCCGAAAGTAATATTCTACAAATCTTAGTCAGCACTCAAATTCTTTGGACTCATATTGTAATTATTATTACTTTTATAGTAATTACAAGCCTATAGCATTTTTAGCCTGTTTGTAGCAAAATTCACCCACGATTTCGATACTGGGATGCCGAATGAACGGGAGGCCTAAATCCCTGTGACATACTGTTCCTGCTCAGATAGGCCTATTGATGTTTTTTTTTTTTCAAATCCTCTATGCAAAATTAACCAGCGTTTCTTTGACGTTCTTCTGTATTTTATTTTTCGTTCATAATAAAAAAAAATCGATTATTTTTGCTACTAATTTTGAATAATTCAAAAGTCTTCTTGCATGGTTATATTCTCCAAATGAATTTGTATATTTTCATTCAAATGGATTAGGCCTATTGATAACCGTATAATTGGTCTCATGCAGTAATTAACCGCGTTGTAAGTATCAAAGCAAAAAGTTTCATAATGTGGTTACACCAGGAAAACCTGGTTATTTTCAGGATGCCTTTGAAAATGACCGTTTTAGCTATTGGAATTTTTATTGATCTCTCCAAGGCCTTCGATACAACTGATCACCAAATTTTCTTATAAAAACTATTTCATTATAGGATTCGTGGTCCTGCCTTAAATCATTTTAAAAGTTACTTATCTAATATAATTTAGTGTACCAAATACCTTAATTCAATTTCTACGTTTAATCCAACACTTGCGGGGTTCCACAAGGTTTTTTACTTGGCCCCCTTTATATCAGTGATTCACACTTGTCTTCTAAAATCCTCTCGCTTTTTTTTCTTTATGGTGATGATACAACTTGTTTCTATTCTTAAAAAAATATAAATTCTTTATTCGATATCTGTTAATTCTAATTTAATTTTTATGTCTCAGTACTTGTCTGCTAATAAATGATCAGTTACCATAAAAAATGTAGACTCATTCTATTTGGGAGTCCACAACCCCCCCCCCCCCAATTTATTGATAGTTCCTAATAAACTATTTATTGGCAATTACGAATTACCCTGTGTTCAAATTGCAAAATTCTTGGGTGTATATTTAGACATTGGGTTGACATGGAAAAAATATATTAATGAAATTGAAAATAAATGCTCTGTATAATTTTTAGACTTTCTTCGTTTTTCCCCCTTGATGTCCTTCGTATTATGTATTGCTCTCTAATCCTTCCTCATTTGAGCTACTGCAAAATTGTTTGGTACAATACCTATCCATCTATTATTTAAAAAACTCCAAATTCGCGGTCAGAATTATATCTGGCTTTCCTCCATTGTCTCACTCTTCCCCTTTATTATTTTTTAAAAATTTAACCCTTCTTAACTGCCTGATATTAATTCTCTTCAACAGAGTACATTTTTGTACTCATCCATTCAATCTATTCTTCCAAATAATAATTTGCAATATTTTTAGACCTAATTCTTATCTATATAACTGCAGTACAAGGTCTATGTCTGAAATCCATATCCCCATCCATAGAACAAATTATTTCCAACATAACATTAGATATTCTGAATCCAAACTTTGAAATACCTTGCCTGATTCAATCGTTAACTCCGCTTCTAAGAAATATTTTTCCAATAAACTTAAAAAGCACTTTATTTCAAATTACTAAAATATAGTCTTTGAATCCCTTCTTTTCGATTATTCTCACAGCGGTCTTACTTTTTTCTTGATTTCCCGTGATGTTCTTTTGTTGGCTTCCTTGTTTGTTTTTCATTCCCGTTTTGTCCCTGTATCTTCTTTCGTCTATCTTCTTCGTCCTGCTTTGTTTCTTGTCTTCTTTTTCTGTTTAATTTTGTTTTGTTTGTTTTAAGGCTGGCCCAGCACAAGATTTGCTTACCTTCTTGGGCGTCTGCCTTCTTCCTTTTTATGCTGTATTCTTTTTACTATCTCGATGAGCTTTAGCTTTTTGTATATTGCTACAAAGGAAGTTAATAAATGTTATTTTGAATTGAAAACTCCCCCTTCCTCATCTAAACGATATATAGACCTACGTCCTCATAGTGGCATATAGTTTTACATTTACATACATTTTTTATAACCTCAAAAGAGCCGAGGTTATAAACGACACAATAAAAAAAACTTGCTATCAGTACAGGTCTCACCACGAAATGAGACGCATCGTTGGTGAAATCATATTGAGATATTCACCAAAACATGCCAAAATCAACATTTTTACAAAATTTTGATTTTAATGTTTTTGAATAACTTGATACTTATATTTTATGATTGTATACTTTGTAAGTGAATTTTCTTGCCAAAACAGTGTTCTCTGCACATATTCTGTAATTCTAGCTATATTATTTGTACAGGTTAGTTTATCTTTGAGGTCGATTTTATCAAAACGTGGTTCTTATACACCTTAACTTTAAATGCTCACATCTCTAGATTTACTTATAGTAGGGAAGCCATTCAAAGCCAAAATGAAAGCTTATAAAATGTGATCTACCCAAATATAATATAAACTCAATTTTTGAATTTCTAACCATGAGACTGAGCGAGACCTCACAATGTGTCTGTGTAAAATTTGCATTTCGAGATTCACCATTGGTGAGAAAAGGTGATATAATCTTAGCTATAGTACATAACGTGAAGCGAATTTCAAGAATACGATATGCAATGGTGAGGATATGGCGAAAGTTCATATTCATACAAATAGTATAATAATAGTAGTCACTAGTTCTCGATCCAGTCATTATCTGTGCATTTTAGTCAATGAATGAGACCAGCAATCGGCAGCGCAAACCAAGCTAATGAATCAAACAGATCCATTTCAAACTTCAGCATTAAAAGAGAAAGAAGATGATGGCTGACCGTGCAGGACAACCTTAAGGAGTCTGTTGAAAAGAAAGTTGCGAGTAAAGAAAAATGCGGTAATGTCATACCATTGCATCTTGTGAAGTAAGCTTTGGTGCTTGTCGATTATTTTGCTGTCTTTCTCAAACAAACGTAAGCCAGAGATAACTCCGTCATTTAGCCGCCTTTAATGAAGAAAATTGACAGGTATTTAAATTACAAAGTGATTAATCGTTCTGCACAAACTCAGCATATGAAATTGGTGTTCTTAAAAGAAGCTTGATGAAATTGTAAGTACTACACCTCACTCACAGTATGATAAATATGTTGTTATTGCTTCCGGCCAATTTCGGAAAGTTTAATGTAATTGCAACAGTGACATATAGTCAAAATATAATATATAATAAACAAAATTAATTTACATTTTGAAAAAGTAGGTTAATGCCGTTTTGTATCGATCAGCCAGATCATATAATTTATACCCTTTCATTTCTCTATAAATTCTGGCTACAGGTCTACCTTTCTATATATCAAGATTAATTCCTGTTTATTGATGATGAAGACATATGAATTCTTAGGCCATTTTTGCAACGAAACAATCGAATTTAATCGGCTCATATTCACTTCAGCGAAGTGACTTTCAGAAGCCTTTGTTATCGTTTAGACTCGCTCATTTTATAAGGGGTAATTAATAGGCCTACTTTTGGTTTTTATGCATTGTTTGATTCTTAAGTATTATTATTAACAGTAGTACTGTACTAGTTTTACAATTTTACAATTTAGGCTATAATGGTCATTCATATTTTACGACGCACTTTTCCTAGCCAACCTGAATCCGGCTATCCCAGACCTGCTCAATTATGGTACGTTCCTACTTCTTACCAGCTGGCAGAGAAACCTACAACCGTACCTTTTATGTCCTTGTGTGCCTTTAAATTTACATTATAAGTCAAACAAACACTCGGTAAATGTTGACAACATATTACTTAATGAGTATGTAGAAGGTGGAAATAAAATACCTAAAGGAAATTGGCCAATTTAAGGCAAAACATACAACAACAGTACAACGCAGATTCATTAACAATGGCGGAAGGCTATACCAAAGCTTCGAATTTTCGCGGGCATAATGCCTAGACAGGATTGTTCATTCGTATTAAAATTGGTGTTTTGACGGTAAATTTCTTCATCCAATGGGAATATATTTTATATTAAAGAATCTATGAATATTCAGCTCTCACTTTACCGGGGGAACAACAAGATATTTGATTGGTAAACAGACGAAGTGGCAATTTAAAGCCAACAGAGTCGCTAAAAAGAGGAAAAAATGCAGCCTCTCCGCGGTGTGCGGTCACCATAGCACCAATCGAAAAAAAAAAATGACGATGACTTATTTCAAGCAATACAATTGAAACAAATACTAAAGCAATCAGAAAAGGATTTCCTTTCAAATACCGAAGGGAACACAAAAATCCGACAAGTATTTGCTGAGATACGACTATGGAAAGACGAAAAATGACCCAAAAACACAGCTTATGTCGGTGCGAAATACAGCATGAAACACTAATTTGCTAGGCTATTCTCGCTCTTTAAACGAAAATGTTGCAAGAAGAATCCCCATGTTATAAATCTTGAATGAACTATATGTTGGTATATATTTATTTGTTAATACAAAGCAGTTTTTGATAATTTTCTACAATAAATACCGGTATCTACTCTTTTACTTAATTCTGGTTTTTAGTCATTTTGATAACGGGGAAATATAAAATTTTGAATAAACTATGTTGGCATATATTAACACTTTTTTGATCAAATTTGCCACAATAAATACCTACTTTGCTTTTATTTTTCTACATTTTTATTATTATTTATTTTATTTTAATTTATTCGTACTAACCAACAGCGATTACAACCGCCACTAACAGGTAATAGTTATGTTGTGCACAACATTTTTACATCGAACATTATTTACATTATTTTATAAAACAGACTATATATATATATATATATATATATATATATATATATATCGGTTTTAAAATTGTAGTTAAATTATTGCTTGTTAATTATTCATATCTGCGCCCTTCAGAACACATAATCTCAGAAGCCAAGTACCTGCAAATATTGTCATATATTATACATATATTATATTTTGTATTTTGATTGATATTTCAAATATGAATATCATTTGTTTGTTTACTTTACTAGATCGAACTATCACAGAGGTATTTCTCACGTCTCTTGCATTTGCGGATCTTTTTGTCTGTGTCGTCTGCATTCCTCTTCTGATCGTCGGCATAACCGTGCACAGTGGCCACACAGGATTTTCTTACATCGTGGAGCAACAAGTCTTCTACTCATCATCAGTAGCGTCCATTTTGAATCTTACAGCTGTAGCTGTCGACCGCCATGACGTTATCATTAATCCGATGAATCGAAGAATAACTACAACGCGCTGCAAGTATGTTCTGGTTGCCGTTTGGGGGATTTCCCTTTCAGCTGCCATAATTATATACTTCATACCGGCACAATACGAGTGTATTCTTCTTGCTGTGTTTCTATTTTTACCGTTGTACATTATGATACACTGCTATGTCAAGGTTCTGAAGAAGGCGAAGGCAGCCTCCGAAAAATTAACCCAAAACAAAAAGGGAGATGCAGCGCAGAAAGGTGGCAGTGTTGATAAAACTGTTCGAATGGTCGTCATCATTGTAGTTATGTTCTGTGTCAGTTGGATTCCATCGTTGATTACGCGTACTTTGAAGTATACAATTCATATGGAGGAAATGCATTTGTCCATACTGGAAATCACGTCATGTTTGGTGGCGTATGGCGGAAGTGCGATCAATTTCCTAGTGTACGCGTTCATGAGTAGAAGGTTCAAGTACGCATTGATGCAGGTAATGATAAAAAATACAAACATCTGTTCAATTATGTATGTACGTAGGCCTAATAATAATATAATTGTAGTATTTAAATATCACAGAAAAAAACTTTAATTACAATTATAAATTTTAAGTTTTGAATATATCATACATCTTGAACTTTATTCATTCATTGTTTAAAGCCTTGCTTAATTAAAATCTCATTTTGTTCTGAATATGTATATGGTAATAATAATAATGTTATATTTATATAGCGCATATTGCACATTGCCCCATATGCTCTTTATGGTAGGTGAATCCCATTAGGATTAGGAGTTTATTTTCTTTATAGCCTGCCATCTCTACCTAAGAGTAAAACAGAATAATAAATAATAATTGACTTCTTTTTAATATTGTCTGTTACTTTATATGGCCCATTTAACAGATATTCACCCGTCCTTTCCAATTCTGCACCTCTCACATTTAGCCTACTTACGTGTTCTTTTCATGGCGTCTGTGTTTCGGTACGTAAAGCTGTACTCCACTGTTCTCTTTATTAGTTTCTTCTTTAGTTTTATAAATTTTAACAACATCTTTTGTGGTCAAACATAATGCTTCCCAGATAGGCCTATTTTTGAAACTTATTCAATTGAATGTTTAAAATTCACAGATGCTTGGAGTGAAAACATACTGTAACAAAGTTATGCCATCAACGAAATCAGCAGCAACCAATTTCTAAATCAACTACATTTGTTGAGGATCCGATTTGGTGACATCTTTGCTTATAGTTTAAACTTATCCATTTGACGAAGGCTTATATTTTCATTTCGACGACGATGCTTAAACTTAACAGAAATAGAGTTTGTGAATTAAAAAAAAGTAGTCTTGCAGAATATGCATGGATGAAAGTAAAAATATCTTTACATCCATGCTTATAACAGTATTTGAACCGCGATCATCCAGGGTTGGCGGTGGGACCATGTAAGACTTATACTGAACACGACCAACGACTGCGTAACTGATTTTGCTCTTGTTATCACCTCTGCATACAGCGCGTATTCAGTTCTTTCTACGATTTGCTTATATATTTTTGGATTTAGGTAGATCGGCTTAATTAATTAGACAATCTGCTAGTGCTTTTGGAGGTCAATTTTTCAATAGACCTAGGAAACTAGTATAATAACACGGTGTTGTATGAGTGGGAAGAGGTGGCAATGTATATTGTTGAATGTTATGGGAAATCAAGTAGGAAGTGGATTTTATTGTTATGGTTAGCATGTTACTATTTTTGTAGATACTGTCTTTGTAGATAAGTGTCTTTGCTGGATAGTCCTTGTGATGAAAGGGCGGATTGAGATTTTTTTCTAACGGGATGTTGTGGAGATCTTATACACATCTAGATGTGTATCACACAACAGTTTTAGAATGGATAAGTGAGTAGCACATATCATAATATGCATTAAAATTTCAAAGTTTTAGTGACAAAACGGGAAGGCATGTGCCCACTGGCTCTGCCCCTGCTGATCTGTCCACAACACCACTTACTGGATCCGCCCTATTAATCCCACGTGTTTATGTAAATTCGAGGTGTTGATTGGTGGAGGTGGCTCAATCCTAAATTTCCACTACCCAACCCCCCACTTAACTTAATCTTCAGTGTCGCTATGTTGATGTCATGCACTATCGCATTGCGGAACCGTATTGACCAGATCCAAATCGACCCGGATTCGAGAGAGGGGCCTACGGACGCTGTACTGTCACTGCTAGGTACGCCTAGGTTTACGGTAGGGCTAGGCTAGACCCAGCCAAAATTATTAGGCCTTGGCCTAGCTTGTAATATCATGCCTAATTGTGCCCAGGCGTACGTTTATGTTTACCTGATAGATTTCTAAAACATACCATTTATTGCTGATTTGAGGTACAAGACCACAGTAATATATTCAGTATACAATGTACAATGGAACCTCCATGTTCGTGTCGTAAACAGTCATGAACATGGTGCTCATATTTTTGTGGACGTGAGGCATGCGCGGTGACGTAATGAAGCTGCGAAACATAGACTGTTTCTTTCACGGCCTGACGCGATAATTTTCAGATCTGAGCACTGTGGTACAGATTAACCCTATGCTGTCAGCTCGTCAGTCAACCAGAGCGCCAGCTGAAAAAAATTACCTCTAATCCCCTAGCTGTGCCAGCTGATTATTTAACAAGGTCACTGTAATGCTTATTTTTGATAGTGTATATTATTTGCTCAATAATTCATATACTGTTGAGATTATGAAAATATAAATCTAAAAACAATTACTCAGCATTAGTTGTTTTGTACAAATATGCTCTTATTTCTGCATTTTATTTATCATTTAGTGAATAAATGATAGGAATATTTTGTCAATAGGCCTATCACAAATAGTATATTGGGCCTAGGCCTATCAGCAGAGTATGTGTTTCAAAGTCAAATTACTTGCTGATGAAAATCAAAATAACGAATCCTAGGCCTACGTATATTTACTAACACCAGTCCTTCAGTTTGTAGTCTATATATCAGAGGAATTGTATCACAACTACCACCAAATATGGGCAAGCGTGGTGGAACCAACGCCGATATTATGGCTATAATTAAGTTTCGGTGCCCCGGTCCTCTAACGGCTCGGCCAATAGTCTCACCAATTCAAAGAAACAATAAATGGTACGATGATATAAGACAGACACACGGCAGACTTCCTATGTTAACTTAACATCATCATTACCACAGGGGTGGCGCCAGAGGGGGGCTGGGGGAAACAGCCCCCGTCGGGGAAGCATAGCCCCCCCCCCGGGGAAGACGATACATTTTGTCGGGGAACAAACAAATAAAAAAAAATATTTACATGTAATATTACATTACACCATATCATTTGTGTTAACTTTTCATCACAACAACAACCACAATAATAATAATAATAATAATAATAATAATAATAATAATAATAATAATAATAATAATAATAATAATAATAATAATTCAATTAGACTAATTAAAAATAATTTGCGTTCTGCTATGACAAATGCCCATTTAGATAGCCTCATGGTGGTTGGAATACATCGTGATAGGTGAAGCAACCTCGACCATGACAACGTGGTTGACAGATTTCATGCAAAATTTCCAAAATATAGAATTTCACTTTCAAGAATGAGGATTTGAAAATAAATTAGATGGTTACATTGCATACTCTTTGTATCTTCTTTATTCAAAATGTTTTGGTTTTGGAAGCTGGTGTCAACATTAGAAAGTATAGCCTACATGAAGTCATATTATAGTAACTCGACTGTGAATCTTCATTTTGAATCTATTTTGGAAAAAAAATTCTACATATAGCAACTGATGGACTCAGCCATGATAATTTTAGTTGATTTTCCTTTGGAATGTGAACGACAGAACGACTGGCAAAATGCGATCACGTGGTGTTTTTTCACTGTTCCGAATAGATTCCACACGCCACAATGGTGTATACAAATGAGTGCCAAAAACATTCGAGATTTTCTCAAAATTGACAGCCACGACCATGGAGTACGTTTTATTCGTTGTTAACCATCAATTACCATCCTAAATGCAACCTCCTCCGCTCCCTGGGGAAGTATTCCTAGTCATGCACTACTAATTTCATTCCGAAATATTCACCTCCTACCAGGTGCCCATTTATACTCCTGGGTGAAGAGAGGCAAACGCAGATAAAGTGTCTTGCCCAAGGACACAAGCGGTGTGCAGTGTGACAAGCATCAGCCTCGAACCCCTGGCCTTTCGAT
>NW_022751777.1:1164946-1171735 GCF_011630105.1 Anneissia japonica
GAGGCATGTTACTGGCCTGCTCCGATACCAATAGGCCTATTATAGGTCCGTGATCATCTCAAGATTGTTCTGGTTATAGGCCTATAGACCAGGTTGATACTGGTCTATAGGCTACACCAACATACAAACACTCAATGATGAGATTATTTCACTTAAGTTAATAGACCTTTCCGGAGTGTCAATCAAACTTATCAACTGACTAATCAGAACAGCGCTAGGGATACGCACGCGTCTCACAAACACACGTGTTGTCCCACAAACGCACGTGTTCGCGTATGTTTTAACATTGTCGTCTTGTGGGACCTTAGCAACAATATCCAAGGGACGGGGCTTAGCGGAAAGGTCCATTTCACTGTTCCCTGGTTAAAGTTACTTTAGGCATTATATTAGGCGGTCCAAAAATAACAAATAATGTTCAGTAGGTTGTATTCTTTTAATAAACAAGAAACCCATACGAATAAGTTTATAGAAATGCACCTGGTTAAAAATACATTTTGAAATGTTCACTTATATATTTTAAATACATCACACATAAAGACAATTTAAATGACGTCAACATAATATTTCACATATTATTAGCCTACAGGTACATACTTGTTTTAATTTTTTTTTAACGGAATGCTACAAACAGTAATTATGTATTTAACACACCATTAAATTAAGGAAGTACGATATTCACAATGGATATAAATACGTTTTTGGAATAATTGGACTTCATTTTCTGGAACAAGGTTCTTAACTATTATATAAAGTAAACGTATAAAAATATTACCGGATGGATCTTGGGACATCATTCAAGAACGTGGATTCTAAATATAAGAGTGATTTACATACATAATGGTTTTATACAATATTTATGTAAGAAAATTCACGCATGCGCGTATTATTAGTTTTGTACATATCTACAGTTTCACGGGCCACAGCATCGTTACTTATAACATTCTTTTACCTGAATATAATGCTGAATAGAATAACGTACAGATCTAGTGAGACTATCAAATATTCAATTGGTAAGATTTTGTTTTAAAATAACCACCGTTAAAAAAATAATTGCTAGGTCTACCTCAGCATTGGAAAATGCTATATATTGTCAATAGTTTTGGTACAATTCTTATTAAACACATGAACTCAGTATTACGAATCAGTGGCGTATCTAGGAAGTGGGGGGGGGGGGCGCAGCAAGCCTTCCAAATATTTCTTTCCCCCAGTCACTCCTCCCAAAACCACGGTCAAGTAATTAAAAAATCAATTAAAATTACCTTATTTTGCGAATTAGTGCCCCTCAACTGATTATCGAGCCCCAACTTCACCTTCGTGCCCCATGAGCTCCCCCATATCAAGTCTTCCAGATGCGCAAAATACGAGAGTCTCTATGCGCAGAACAAGTGAGCAGATGTAATTGGAAAATAGAATTTAAAAAATCCAAGCCAGCACCCAAAACGAAGTATAGGGATAAGCCTTCGTCGCTGAGCAGGGATCTATCAAAATGTACCCTGTCCAGCATATGCACATAGTTTTCATACAATTTTGTAAACCATAACTCGGTATTACAAATATATGTTTTCCCACCTGTCGTGGAACCATTGTATTATTGATTTCATAATATTTCTGACGCGAAGAAAAAAAAAAAAAAAAAACACCATTGGAATACATATGAAGATAGTACACACATGAACATATAGTTATAGTCATATGAACTTCCATGAGCTCCCCCATACCAAGTCTTCCAGATGCGCAAAATACTAGAGTCTCTAAGCGCAGAACAAGTGAGCAGATGTAATTGGAAAATAGAATAAGAAAATCCAAGCCAGCACCCAAAACGCAGTATAGGGATAAGCCTTCGTCGCTGAGCAGGGATCTATCAAAATGTACCCTGTCCAGCATATGCACATAGTTTTCATACAATTTTGTAAACCATAACTCGGTATTACAAATATATGTTTTCCCACCTGACGTGGAATCATTGTATTATTGATTTCATAATATTTTCATATAAAAAAACCACCATTGGAATACATATGAAGATAGTACACACATGAACATATAGTTATAGTCATATGAACATATAGTTTTCATATAATTTTTGTTAACCATAAAATCTCGTAATGCAACATGAATTCTTCTTTCATACTCTCTCGGCTTAGAATGAAAACTACATTTAAAATAAAAACTACAGTACTGATATACGTCTAATGAACTAAAAAAATAACCTTTGATAAACCTTGGTAACATTCATCAAAATAATATGAAATCGAACTTTTTCGGAACAATTGCCAAATTTTACCCGTGTTTCGTGTCCACTTGTCGAAACTGGATTCATTAAACTAAAATGTACATTTTTTTTACACAGACTGTGATCTGCTATTAACATTGTATATCATTGAAAAAAATCATCTGGTTCCTATAATGTAGTGTTGTTAAACTTTCATTTATGAATGAACCAAAATATCATTTAAAGTCACCTGAACGTTTCGATTACAAGCAGCGATCTTTTTAAACTGTGTTGTTACTTCAGTCTGGTCATGGCGCCATTAGACTGATGTTAGTCGGTATAACATTGTATATTAGATATCTATCATAACTGGATTACTGACTAGGTCTTTATTGGGAGAGATATTCATACCAACTTAGATATACTATAAACCTCAAACAATACTTTCAAGTTATTGATTATCATTTTGTATAAATTCATCAAGGAAAATCATAAAGAAGTGCTCGCTGCAGGGGAAAAAAGGACAAACATCCATCATTCAATAACTGAATTATTTATAAATACTTAGTTCTAACCTTGATTTTTAAATTTAATTTCTCATACACAATCCCTTAGATTATTCAAAATAAATTTTGTAGGTTTTACTTGAGAAAATTTCGCCATAATCCTATTATCTCTTAATGATAGACGCAATATAATAAGGTGATTTAATTTTTCTTTATAAATGTATGAATTCAATTTATGATTGAAATTTTATTTCATTTTTGTCGACTTTCTGTTCCAACGTTTAAATTAAGAAATTCATCCTTTATTTTTTTAAATACTATTTAAAAAATTGGTTTATTTGTCTTTCTAAGTTGTATAATGCAATTTCCTGTTCAAATATATCTATTGATTTTTTGTGATAGTATTTATTGTTTCCGTTAATTATTATTTTTTGGTAGGGGGTTAACTGTAATTTGTTGTTCTTTGGAATTCATTGTTTCTTTTCTCTTATACTTTTAGATTAAGGAATGATTATATTATGTAAAACTTTATGTCATACCTGTTATGGGTAATGTTTGTCGCCGTTGGATTTTGGTGAAATACAATTTTTATAAGAAGTACTGAAATTAAAAATTGAATATAATCTACAAAAATATCAGGTTAATTTGATAAATGAAAAATACATATATTTTTTTTCTTTAACATTATAATTGATTTTTTTTACGAGGCTCCGTGTTAAGGTTTTACTTGTATAATATTGAGTTTTCAAAATCAGTATGTACAGTAAACGTTTTGAGATGACATTAAAATTTTCTTATGCTGTTCAGGACATGACACCGGTCGATTTTGCGTTGCAAAACTAAGCAAAGGTGGTTAATCTGCTAACAGCCCCTTGCCGTACTTTTATTACTCTCTGTTTCTTGATGATCTGCACTGACTGGATTGTCGTAGTTCATGATAGTTATGGCCTTTTAGAAAGAGATCTAATTTAATTACCAAAATTATTTAACAATTTTAATAGTGTTCGCAATTTATGGACTGGAAATTAGCGCTCAGAGAATTTACTCCAGGTATAATAATTCGTCAGAAAATGTCCAGCATACCGACGTTGTATTCACATAGTGCGTCAACAGAGTACAATGTTGAGTCGTACCGTCGAGTGGGCTTCGAGTACCGTCGAGTGGGCTTTGTTTTCTCCGACTATAAATTCGTCGCCACGCGTTGCACACGCAATTTTTATCAGACGGTCGTTACTATTTCAGTTTGTTGTTCTAAACCATCGCTTATCTCAATCTTTGGTGCTTCTTGACCTATAGGCGTGTCGCGTATTTTTGGTTTGACCTCATCTTTGTAATCTGCATTACTTTCTACAAGCGATTCCTAAAGATAAAATATAAATAAAAAACTTAATATCATTTGTTTTTTCCTTTCGTGCGCCAATGTCAAACATACGTAAAATAAATTACGCCATAGTCATCCTAAAGAACATAGACTACGTCTGCATTTACATCATAGCTAATCATGAACGGGGAGTTTCAAATGATCACAGGCCATGAATAAATATATTAAGTTAGCGCCTGGAGAATACCCATGAAGAAAAATAAACAAAGAGAAAAGTAATCAAAACACAGGAATGTGTTCTGGGGTTGTGGATGGGATGGTTCTAGTTTTAGAAGGGTCTCTTACGCACCCACTAAACCTATTCATTTAATAATAAACTTACAAATTTTATGCGTAGTCCTCTCCTTTTCTTTGGTATCTCAATCTGAGTATTAGGTTCATCTGATTTTATAAGTTGAGAATTTTCGCTATAAGGACTATCGGGCATATTCAGCATCACATGTTTGATTGGGGAACTCGGATCATCACTACTAGGCCCCTTCTCCGGGGAAGAGTCTATAGGTCGGAATTTTTGCCGACGAATCGGTCGTCTTCCTCTGAACTCATCACTTTTACTTGAGTACGACTCCGAAGGATCTGGCTCTGAACTGCTACCCACACCAGGTGGAACATAGCGCCGGTATATACTGTATTTTGACGAGCGCGCCAATTTTGGAGACTTGACATTAACTTTAGTAAAAGACAGACGATGATCTTTCAATGCACGGGAAACTTCATCGTTCAGCATACAGAAGAACATAAAGAAAAATGCACCCTGTAGGATTAGAAACAGAAGAATATAACACTAGTGAAACAACCGAATTAAATTCAAACATGTTATGTTTATTCTAGAATGAATCAGGGGGCGAGTCAAACATAGAAATACATAAATATGTTTAGGCTGTTAGAAGAGACTTAAGGAAAATAGTGCTGAGTGTTTTCGACCCTACCAGCGTTCCCAACCTTTAGTAAAGTACCTAGCACAACAACACAAACGAGCTGAGCAATGTGTCCACATCCCCAACTTCACCGCTGCGACAACCAACCCACCCCCGATCTGTTTTTTTAAATGCCTTGCTCGATACTGTATATGTTAAATATACTCACTGACACATATTTATTATCATAATCCTGAAACGCTATTATTCTCAATAGATATAATAGTGATAATATAGTAAAATAAAGATTCAATTTAGTAAACAACGTAATTTGAATTAAGACACCATGCTACAGGTAGTTATCTGGAGGTCGTGGGTTCGATTCCTACCAGAATCACTTGCGAGATGTGTTCGCAAGTATTTGGGAACGTATTAAGTATTTAGTAGATAACACGTCAGGTAGGACAAAAGCATCATCCTATAACATAAATTAACAAAAAATTATTATTTTCTGATTGTTAATTTAAAAACGTTATGCAAGATAATAAATAATCGATAAAAAGTACATGATATATAAATAAGTCATTGCTTTACCTGTAAAATATCAAACATAGCGAACAGTATTTGTACAACGAGTCCATATATCTTAAGAGAACATAATCCAAAACCCCATGCAATTACCATTAACGTGATTTGCACCCAGCAGCCTTTGCAATGGTTCCTGTTAAATTGACCAATGAGAAACATTGTTTATTTCAGTATGTTTAATTTGCTTTATTCATACATACACTACAAAAAGCTAGACAGACATAAAATAATATTTCACTAGGTTTACTTACTAGGTAATTTCACTAAATATTTCACTAGGTTTACTAGGTGAATCGTCACATAAAGAAAGAAACCTACTAGTACTAAATACTATTTAGTACGTCTCAAACTTAACAGTTGTATTTGGTTGCCTTGATATAAAAAAAAAATATTTCTTTTTAATTAACCATTAAATTTGAAGGCGTACTTACTGGACGTTTCTAAATCTAAGAGAGCAGCTTAGCAACGAAGACGATAAATTGATATTTAATTGGTTTGATGAGAGGAAATGAATGAAAATAGATATTAAGAAGTCATTATTTCCATAGATTCTTGGAAAATTAACTTTCATCGATTTTAGCATCATCACAATATGCCTACAACTACAACGCACATTCATTTATCATTTGTTTTCATTTCTTTGTTATTGTTATAGATCCATAATAAAAATAGACAATACTTTAAATCGTCAGAGAAGTCAGAATGTATGAAAAAAATAAGGTTGATTTAAATTAATGTTATGATGGATATGCATACACGACTGATTTATCTACCAAATTAAAATACACTGGCAAAAACAAACCCGTAGACACCCTTTAAATTAAGATATTAGTGATGTTGAACAGTAGTATTTCCAAGATTTAAAATTTTCGGTGGACGATAGAAACGTAATGTAAATGAAAATTTCACAAAATGGGTGGAAATATCGATATGTATGTTGAGTTCCACAGAATAGTCTTTAATATTCTGCAGAGGATTCCTGCCCATTACCACTCACAATAATACAGTAGCCAGATTTTTACAAAAATAAAAAAAATAAAAAAAAATCTTATATCATTTTTATCTACCTACATTTCATCATTTAATCTAAATTTGATTATAAAAAGGAAATTCACATTACCAGACATTTTTGTTCTCCTCTCTATCTTTGGAATACGCACTCTCCATGATATCTCGACCAGTATATATAAGTACAACCGTTGTAATCTGAATATGACACATTATAACAATGTTATTATGGTGCAT
>NW_022751777.1:1172085-1183612 GCF_011630105.1 Anneissia japonica
ATATATATATATATATATCTATTTAAAATTCGACAAAACTGTCTAAGAGGAAACCTTGGGCCTAGGGCCCAACACAAACGTGGGAACCTCTTGACATAAAATACAATCACTGTATACAATATACATTTTATGTCAAAAATGGCGATGTTTCACTGCGCAAAAACAGAAAATTGTGAAAATCAGTTACTTCTAATTGAAATGCGTTTGCATCTGAATTGAAACACATGCGTGATAATGGTTCAGTTGAAAATTGTTGTCGTAAAAATAGTTTTTCTACATGTAAGGTGAAACAAAACACAAAGCAAAGTTACTTACCGCCCATACTCCACAGGCCGGGCCTATAAGTAGCCATACATGTTGATTGTTTACAAAACATCTAATGAAAAAACACATTTCAACCCATTGCCTTATTCAAAATTTTGGTACTAACTCTAATGCCTATTGCCTTAATAGCTAGCTGTGTAAAGATGTGCTATGTCAGTTTATGAAATATCGTTGTTGGTGACTATGGTTAAACAATGTGATCGACTTTCTTATTTCGGTTTACTTTTTCCACCAAGCCGACTGTCTGATATATGTGTATGTTTCGACAATGGATTGTGGCCGTTTACCATTCAGTTGAAATGCACGTGAGGTATTTCTATTCTTTAATTTTGATTCACATGATTGTTGGTTTAAGCCTACTTATACTAGTCAAACCTCTCATTTCGTTAACTTTAAAAGCATTAATTTAGTGCCAGTCACGTGCCTCTGGGTAGGCCTAGTCCTGTTAGTACTCTGTTTTAAACATTCCTAAAACGGGAGTTGGATTATATGATTTGTTCTACTGCAAGTGTACGAACCATAATATAAATGGGCTTTAGGAAATCAAATGCCGTGATTCGGCGATTGTCAATATTCAGATAAGTAGGACAGTTCCTGTGAGATACTAAATATATTATTACTGTATGTGATGTTTCAACCCGTTGTCAACAAGTCTTCATTAGACGCCTATATCATAGAAATCAGAAGAAATCGGTTAAACTATGTTTTATTATGTTCTAACCCCTGATCGTATCAATAATTACTGTTTGAAATGCAAAGGACCTACAACATTCATCAGTGATCTGTGAGTAATCTGTCAGCGTACATTTAAAGATGAGAAAATTATAGACCAATAATTATAAACAAATTCTATGTTTTGCATGCATATGCAGATTGTGTCATTAATAAGTTTGCTTTCTAGTGTTAGTGTATTATGGTTGTTTCATTACGATTAAATATTTGTGTTTGCGTTAATTAGCGCTTTTAATTTTTGTGTGATCAACAGAAGGTTCTCAATGTTTATACAGTAAGTTGACCAATCATGGCTCTACATGTCAATTAGTCTGAAATGAACACAATTCAAAGAAAGTGTATGACGTTGATATTTTATTTTTACCACGGTAATATAGTACATTGTCATTGTATTTCCAATATTACTATTTTTCGCAAATACTCCTTTATCAAAATACGTTTAAATATCCGAGTCGATGACCTACATTAAAGAGTACGGAATAGCAAGCGGTCCGACTATCGAGGTTTCCTTGAAACACACAAAAAATTATAGACCAATAATTATAAACAAATTCTATGTTTTGCACGCATATGCAGATTGTGTCATTAATAAGTTTGTTTTCTAGTGTTAGTGTATTATGGTTGTTTCATTACGATTAAATATTTGTGTTTGCGTTAATTAGCGCTTTTAATTCTTGTGTGATCAACAGAAGGTTCTCAATGTTTATACAGTAAGTTGACCAATCATGGCTCTACATGTCAATTAGTCTGAAATGAACACAATTCAAAGAAAGTGTATGACGTTGATATTTTATTTTTACCAGGTAATACAGTACATTGCCATTGTATTTCCAATATTACTATTTTTCGCAAATACTCCTTTATCAATACGTTTAATTATCCGAGTCGATGACCTACATTAAAGACTACGGAATAGCAAGCGGTCCGACTATCGAGGTTTCCTTGAAACACAATCCTAACTCAAAAAGTACTACCACGAACTAGAAGGCGTCCTTCACACAAACGTAAAAAGCCTTCGTATCAAACGAACAGACACAAACTTCACTTTCGACGAAAACAACGTTTTGGGGAGTGGATTACTTCACAAATCCATAAATTTCACTATCAAGATAACGAAAGATTTTTTTTTTCTTACACATGTTTAAAGATAAAGAATTAAATAATATAATGTTCAATGCACTTTTCATTTCTGAATGTCAAAGGAAAAAAAATGGAAAAAATATCATTATTGAAGTTTGTATGTCTTCGTGGTGTCGGTGACGGAATGTTTGAGTTTCGAACTGTAATAGGGCGCCCCCTATCTCGTAGACTTCGCGCTTACGTTTCATTGCGTGCATACAAAATCAAAACAGTCGGACCTCTTGTTATTCACACTCTTTGATTCAGTGTATTAGCTAATGTCTAAACTGGAATCTTCTTTCTCAGTATTTTATTTATTCTAATAAATGTTTTATTTAATTGCCTGACTCATTACAATATTATACTTATTGTTTTAGTCTGGCTAAAATGAGATTTTTGTCTTATCTCTTCGGGTCATTGCCGACGCATTTATTTTTTAATATTCAAAATATTAGATGAATATTCATATTTTGTTTGTAAATTTTGAAAAGATGCAAATCAATATTACTTGAATGGAATTAATACAAACACATCATGAATGCTTTACTCAATATTTTACTCATTGTTCTGTCCAATGTCATTGTCCAAGTCTTTTTGTACTTGTTGATAGAATCCCATTTAAGTAGGCCCTACAGCATTACGTATTATCTGAATTGCCTCATTGGCTTTGTTACTTATAGTCTTAATCATTGCAACTAATTGCTTTATGTTAATAATAACTGATTTGTACTTACACTTCTTCACTAAAATAGTTGTTATTCCAGTTAGAACCAAGAAGAGCACCGACAAGAACTGCTGGAAAACCTGTAGAAATACAGTGTTATAGATTATATGTAAGATTTTTACAATATCGATAACAATTAACAATTCTCTCTCATCATAACACAACCATCCTCATTAACAAAAACCCACACGCTTCTCGCACTAAAAAACAAGACTAATGTAAACAAAACCAACGCCATTATTCCTATCAATAAAGTAAATCCCATCTCATGTATAACATCAACACCACCTATCTCCTTTAAAAACTCCGGACTTTTAGAAAAACACGTGATGATTTCCGTTTTGGGAGCAATTGAATAAAGAATAGCAATGAATGACAATAATTGTACCTTACCCCATCCTATTATATAGTATCTAAGCATAGGGCGCTGTTGCTGTGTATCGGCGTGTATCGAATTTATTACTTCTACATAAAGATTGAAAGCCTCGTTACATATCCAACAAAACGTAGCGGAGAAGAAGTAATGGATCGCGATTGTTAATAGCTGGCACACTATCTATAGAAAATCAGACAAATTACACAATGTTATATATAATTTTCTATTATTCTGTCGGAACACACGTGGAACACAAATGATATATATATATATACAGTATATATATATATATATATATATATAAGATGTGTATATATATATAATTATAATATTTTATTTTAGAGTGATAATAACAGTAGTAGTAGTAGTAATAACAATAATAATAATATTAATAATTACAATAATAAAGATGATTACAATAATATAGTTATCGTGGTGTAGTAATAATAACAATGATAATGAAAATGATTACGATAATAATGATGATGATGGTGTCAGCGGTAATATCGACAATTATAATTAATAAGACAATGTAATACTGATTATGATAATTATAATAATTAGAGTACTAAAAATAATACTATATAAATAATAGTAATGAAGATGATGATGAAAGTAATGACGACGATAATGATAATGATGACGATAGCAACTACCATAATGATGATGTTAATGGTGGTGGTGAGGATGATGATGTCGATAATGATAAAAAAAAAATAAGTCTTCAATAAGTTAACTTTATTAAAATAACCGTACCTCAACCTCTTTTCGGTTAACTCCGATCAAGAATAAAAAATGCAAAGAAAACATAGATACTGCTAGATTCCTGTGAACTGCTACCGTATCTGTATTGCACCTGAAGATATATAAAAGAAAACACAGTAAATTTGTTATTAAATTAGATAATTCACAGTTTATATTTAGTCCAAATAATAATGTAAAAGACAAAAATAATTATAGATGTTGTTACAATATTTCAGTCTCATAATGGAGAACACGATGCATGTTGATAAGGTATGACCTCTGGTATTAATTGATATTAATTTTTTGATCGAAATACTCTCAGTATAAAGATATGTTTGGAGTGAGCCTCCATTATAGTCATTGCTTGGCGAAAGCACAAATGGGGTCAAGTTTCTAATTATATCAGTATTCTAAATAATTCAACTATTGTAAAGTTTAGTACATTGATTAGAAACGGGAAGATGGATAGTAAAACTTGATTAGTATTTTGAAAGAAAGCTGACAGAGTTAAGCACAATGAGGGTAAGTTAACTTTTAGTATCATTTAGAGGGGAAAAGGGGATTTATTATAGTTATGGTGTTTGGTAAAGCGTATATTATTTGTTTAAGATCATTCCATGGATTGTCTTGTAAATTCATTATTGTATTTTTGAGTTACGGACATACATTTTTTACTGTGTAGCTTGTATGTACATGTACCTATAAATAAACAAACACAAATTAATAGATAAAATTTTGAATATGCATTATGTTCCATGTTCCCATTTACTACAACTTACAAGATATTGTATTTTAGTTGTATAAATAAGAATGTAAACGCCACCAATCGGCAGAACAGGCTAATAAAGTATTCGAGGGCGCTATACAGTACATGCGATAAATAGAAAGTACTGTAATGGCATAGAAAACTTACCTAAGTTTGATATATAGCACCAGTGAAGCTCCAGACAAAATTAGGTTGACCAATATTCCTATATAGGCGGCAGCGGTAATTGTAAAACGTGGCTCACCTTCAGGACGCCACTAAAATTAAGTAATATGAATGATAAATGCCTACGATTGTTTAATTTTAATTCATTTCTATTTATGTCATAAATGACATCCACCATCCTGAATTTCTTAACTTTTACACAGTTAAAACATTTCAATACATAAAACTCAATCTAACCATATTTAATAATAGTATAAAAGTATATTTCCAGAAAATGTAAGATGCATTTATGTATTTATTTAGTCTATCCACTTATTTGGACGCCCAAATGTGATATAAACTTCGCATATGATAATGGTTATTAATTATATTTATGATACAGATTAAAGAGAAAAGTAGTTCCTGTTTAGAGTACAACTCAGCATGAATCCTAGCAGTAGCTCCAATTATGTTTTATATTATTGATATAACCACATTGTAAACAAATGAGATTTACTGTTGTAGCTGTCACGCGGTGCACTAAAACAGTAGAAATACACATATAAATAAATTTAGGGACAAATTATCATGACATGATACGTATTCAAGAGTAGTTCTAGTTAATAACAGCATGAATCATAGCATATGTGGAGCTAACCAGATCATTAGAATTACCGCCAGGCACTATATAATATTTAACCACCTAGAAATAATAGGTCAAAATTTTTCGTTATTTTTGGTTCAAACCTAGGATTTTTCAATACAAATAATAAAATGCAATATAGAAAATGTATTGAAACTTCCATATACCGTTAACTACTACATTGTACAAAAGTATATCAGTAAACGTCTGACGATACGCCACGATAGCAAAATACAAATAATACAATTAGTAAAATGCAAAAATTACAATTTCGTACGAATAAATAATTACGATATGCCTACTTTTTGGTATGTAACACGAATAATAACAATTATTTATCGAGAATCTATCTCCGATATATGTTTTGGTTAGAGATTAAAGTAATAGGCCTATGTTATAGGCCTATAATACTTACGTTAACATCATACATATCTGTCGTGATGGCGTATATTCCTGGCTTCGTACATTTACATTTGGCGCCAACGTTGGTGGCTGTCACATCACATTCAGCCTGGACAACCCATTTCCAATCATCAACACTGGTGAATATAAGCAACAACAACAACATAATATCCGCAAGATTCATGGTTCAGTTTATATTTTTAATGAACCATGATTTATTTAAACTATTAATTTGTTTAGAATTCTCAAAATGTGGGCGTATCACATTAACTCTTACTTGTAACGCATCAAAACTAGCGCTGTTCCACTTGGCATGTGCAAAAGAGTTTAGAAGGTCGTTTGCCTTCAGTTCGATTAATCGCTAATTGCTTATGTATATATAGGGCACATTGTGATACTCACCCATTACTATCGTCCAATGAAACACATGCTGGGTTTGAGACGTTAAAGTCCTGAAAACATACATTTTATTTTATTATTATGTCAATGCTTCAGTGAAATAGATATCTATAGTTTTGTAAATAAGTTTGATAATTCTTCTAAGACAAACATTAATATTGTTTTTGGAAACATTTTCAGTTTTGTGTAAAAGTTCCTTATAACACACACAAAGAATTGTATACATTATTTAGTCTTCAATGTTACTGAATACTTAACGCGTTTGGAATAATCACACCTTCTATAGTAAGGCTAGAATACAATCATACCATAGAGTTTAAGACCGCGTGAATGCTCTTAACTTAAATTGAGCTAAATAATATCTAACACGTGACAAGAATAAAACAAGAATCGATAAATAATCGAAACATTACGGTAATGCATCCAATATAATGTTAATATATGTGCTGGAAAAACACATGATGTAGGCCCATGTGTTAAAAAAATATTTCACAGAACAAAATAAGTATAAATATAAATATTTGAAACAGAACAAGTGATAGAAAAGCACGCATAAATGGAAACAAAAACATGAAATATAGATTTGTCTACGAGATAAAACAACACAACACTGCCAGTCTAAAGCCAATTTATAGTTTGAACCGCGCATGCTCGTATTAAGGTCAACCGATATAAACGAACGTATACACACAACATAGGGTTATGTTTATTGACCGTGGATACCAGTGCTGTTCCTAGAGGAATGTAGGAAGCTCACTTTTAGTGTGCCATAGTTAATAATTATACGCATGAAAATATAAACATCCTGATATTTCTATAACCTGGCTTGATGCAACATATAATGCTCATGTGCCATCTAAACCCCTGTCCAGACTATAACATCTTATTTGACAAAAACACGTGATATGCCTAAATATGGTCATGATGACATCACATTATGATCATATATAGACACATCATGCCTGTATATGGGCATACAAACGATTTCGTCAAGAAAATGTGATAGTGTGAACAGAGCTTTAGAGCAAAGTATTTGAATGCGTTGCTGAGAATACGCATGCGCGTATGATATTCCAACCCTTGTCCTGTTTACAATATTCATATTTATATCATATTGTTTGGTAAATTGTTGGAATATTTTTTGAGTGAAACTGAAGAGATACAAGACACGAATTCAGAGAGAAATTTACTCCCGTATTTAGAGAATATTCCGTGCGTCTTTAAAGGATTGGAAAATAGTATAGAGATTGACTCATTATGTAGCTTGTGGGGGCGCCCATTGGTGCAATGAAATGAAGTTACCGGCCTCACCTCAACATACTCCATGCTTAGTCCAATAGGTACAGACATGTTAAATACTTCCATCCTCCCTGCCTCATTGTAGAATCGTTGAGAAAGTATTACAGTGTTTATATTGTCCTCTTTGTGCGCATGCTCGTAAACCATATCTCGATAATGTTTAACTATAATTGGACTAGAAAAACAATAACACTAACATTAATAACCACATAATTTGCAGTAGGCCTAAGAATGTGTGCTTACAAAATGAACCTATATGCTTCATTTTATTGTTTATTTATATATATATATATATATATATATATATATATATAATTATATATATTATTATTATATTTAATGGAAGTAGTCAAGTAATATATTTACATTGAAAAACTGATTATTTCTTTAAATCTGTATTATTGGATGTTTCACACTGACTAAGTTTATCTGTGTTATATAAGTAATCCTCATATGTCATTAGTGCTACTTCACATAAATTGTAGTGTGGGACTGTCACATTAACGCTTTATACAGTACTGACAACTCAACTTACTCTGGGTTGTTAGGTAATAACATCGCAAACGGATTGTTATATCTCGTAATTGACAACACTAAAATTTCTAAGAAAAGTAATAGAAACAATATAATGAGAAAACATTGGAATATCGTCATGCAATTAAATATCTTTAGTTCATTATTCGAGTAAAGAGAAACAAACATAATTACAAAACGTGCAGTCCATTTGGGACCAATAAATCACTATAACTCTCATAATCAGCTACGCCGAAGAGACATAAACCTGTCTCTACTGGCTATATTAAGTAATAATTTTCTTTACTAAAGGATTAATACAGATGTGATTCTTTGAATTACCGGCAATAACCCACATTAAACTATATAAGCACATCTCATAAAACGCCAGATGTAATTGTATTACGGCTATAATAACGAAAATGACCAATATAATGCTAAGATTGATAAAGCGCTTCATGTCAACAAGGCATCTAAGTGTTTCAAATCATTACCCCCCGGTCATTAGATCAAACGCAAATGGAACACATACTCGTGCTAATGTGCCGGCATGCCTCATTAGGAAATATGCAGACACATATATATCGATGATAGAAGAAGACGTAAAATAATAGTGAAAATCTATTCAATATAGCATTTATTCAATACTAACCTGATCCAGCATTATTAGTCCAATTGGTGAAAAAGTTAGATGGAAAGGAAGCGCACCCTTTTTTATCTGTCTTTGGGAACTGTATGCCTTTAAATTTTTGCATATTTTCCACAGAAATATGAAGAGCTACAAAATCATGAGAAAATAACGTTTATCAGTATTTTATGATCAATTTGATGAATACATTTACTAGTTACCAACTTCAGATTATCGTCATGAGAAATGTTATTTATACCATTCTTGATTTATGTGCATCTCTGAAGTAATAAAGTTGACTAACCAAGGGCTGAACAGTCATTGGCTGAAGTTTGTATCGTCAATTAATAATATTTCATATCGTGTAGTTGACTTCAGTACTTATACGTTATATCAAGTCCGATATTTTCATATTTACATATTTTACTTTTAGATTTACAACCAAGAATATGATTTTATATTAAGGATTTGAATGAAAATTGTGTTCATGGTTATAAAGAGATGATTACCAAAAACAACAGCTGTAGTAAGTAGCTGTAATTAATATATACTGTATAAAGTTTTGTGGCACTTCGTATTCTGAAAATGCGCGATACTAAAATATATGTGGCCATTTTTGTACAAATTCTTAATTTAAAAAACCGTATCATAAAGTTGTGCAACTTTCACGAACACTTTTAAAACTGTCAGGTGTCGGCAACTCATAGTATTAATACATAGTCCTATGTCTATATTGAACAATAGTAAGCATTGAGTAAATATTTGAATCTCTTATTTTGTGTACAGTTTGAAAATATGTATTAACTTTTAATTGAGAATTTAAATCATTAAAACAGATGCATATTATTCATTTTATATTCTGCACCATTTGCACATGGTTTTCGCTGGTACATTTCGCTTGTGTCCTTGAAGGCCGGTTCCCACTGAACGCGATCAAGCGAATTTCGCGTCGAAATGTGGCGCGCGCGGCTGAATCGAAGACGCGACTGGCGTTTCCAATGTGAACATGCAAACGAATTTGTAGTCGAACACGCATTCGAACTTTGACGCGGTGGTCGCGGAGGCTTCGCCTGCGAATTCACAAGAGTTGATCCAAGACCAACTTTTTCGGATTCGCGAGCGAATTCGCGGCCGATGGACCAATCGCAAGGCTTAAATTCAATTTATGTCAAAGGTCAACAATAAAGTCACGATCAGGAACATTGTCAAAACAATGTGCAGATTATGTGCCAACGATGACCGACGAGTCCGTTTCATGCAAACTCTGTGAAACAGTAGGCTACCCTTGTTTAGGTCTGTGACAAGGGAGCAAAGAAAATATGTGACAATGCGTGGAAAAGGATTTGCAGAGACGAGTTGAGTTGTCTCCTCTTTCTACCAGTATTAGGCCTGTCCAGCCTAGGCCTCTGATACCCTGCTACACCTGAGACCTACCGTAGGGTAGGCAGGCCTACTATCTACCCTTATGAGGCCTAGCTCTAGGCCTTGAATAAATATGAACTAAAAAACTATGTTTATATTCACTCTTTTGATTCATTATAGAGTTCTGGGAATGTTAATCCTGAGGATTTTATCTGATTTGTCTCACAGCCCTTTTCCTCCGTCTATCAATGCGATAACAAAATCACTTCTCTGTTGCCACCCGCCATTTCGAGTTTTTGCGCGCGGCCAGCAGTGGGAACAGGCAAGCGAATACTGTAATTGGAAGCGAGACATTCTTTACCGAAAGTCAACTCTTGTAAACTTTGCGCGATTCTCTTCGCTTGCCGCGTGACGCTCGACGCTTTCGCTTGACAAGTTTAGTGGGAACCGGCCTTGAGCAAGACACTTTATCATTGCTTCAGTCTACCCAGTTGTATCTGTGTACCAGCAAATTGCTGGGTACGATAACCTGCGGTGGACCAGCGTCCCACCCAGGGGGAGTACTACACGCTCATTTGCTTCATGCTACAGAAACTGGGGATAAGCTCCGGTCCTGTGAGCCGTAGTGGCTTGGCAAGGATTTACTTTACGCATGGTTTTAAAACAATTGAATTGATACCGTTGGTTTTTATAGCAGATACATATCTTCAAAATTGTAAAATTCTATCTGTAATATATAATTCGGCCTACATATGCATTATGCCGAAGGTCCTACGCGTCATCAAGGCATGACCAATTCTCATCAATGGATACTTGACGCGTCATTGAGGAATGCTTATAACGCGTCATCAATTAGTATTAATGCACACACCAACATTGGATTTCGACTCACCAAGATTTTTTTCTATAATTCTAATGATTTCTGCTTCACCGTTCGTTTCATTGTTGGTAGCAAAGTTAGCCAGTAAATTAGCTGCCCACAACTCCTGTAAACTATCCATCACATGAAGAACCTGTAAGGCCAACGTGCCACGTGGTTTGGTGGCGTCCCATGCTTCACGTCGAGAAGAGTCAATAATCTGACTCACGATTTTGACAGCAGTCTGCAGTTACACAATCATAAATCATGTATAAAATCGGATTGATATATATTTAACAAATATATATTACGCATATATAGACACATGGTAATAAAAAACAAAAACAAAAAAAAAAAACAATGGTGCTGTTCACACAAAAATGAACCCTCTTGGTAGTTTAAGTTTCTTATAAAGAAAAATAGCTCCATTCCCCAAATTCAGATTTTATCCATGGATTTTATCTGTACTATCGGCTGTCTTTTATACACATCT
>NW_022751777.1:1183810-1214421 GCF_011630105.1 Anneissia japonica
TAATTAAAAAAAAAAAAAAAAAAAAAAAAAAAAAACAATGGTGCTGTTCACACAAAAATGAACCCTCTTGGTAGTTTAAGTTTCTTATAAAGAAAAATAGCTCCATTCCCCAAATTCAGATCTTATCCATGTATTTTATCTGTACTATCGGTATTATTTACTTTACATGTAAAAACAACCTGAATTCGAAAGGGAACAGATGGTTTCGATGGCGATTCTGCTGAAGGATTTCAACGCTAATAGACTTACATTGGCAAAATCATTAACCTCGTCATAAGAAATTTCGTAGTCTGCAACATCTACAATGTCATCACCTAGGTACATTGGTAGAAAGTTTTGTTTGGTGAGGTTTATAAGTTTGGACAGTGTAGAAACTTCCAGAGTAAGATCGGTAGGGTTTCGGTTTCGTTCAGGAGAGCTTATCGTAATCTCCAAAAGACGTTCGGTCAAATTGTATACTGATTCATAGCCTTCTTCCACTAATCGCATCTGGTTACGAAAAAAAAAGTATTAATGATATAGGACAAGATCGAGATCACTAGCAGAGACACAGGTAAAGTCTGTCAATCAAAGATCTTATAAACACAAGATAGCGTTCTCCGCGATTTCCGCGTGAAAATTCTAAAATAACGAAGTACGGCGCCCTCCTGCAAAAGTGAAAACTTTAGAACTTTGACACCGCGCGACATTACGTTTACGAGTAACAATTAGAAGCGTCCGATTTACAATGTGCCCTCTCTTTAGAACAATTAAGGAACAATTAACGTACTTGGTAACAAACTTTGGCGTAACGCAAACACCCTACCTCAGATCTAATGGCAACGACTAGAACGCCCTCTCCCAAAAGTGATTACTTTTCTGTGCTAAATCGACGTTTCTATTTGTTGCTCGTAAATCGCGGAGAACGCCATCTTGTGCTGATAAGATATTTGCTATCAATTTAGACACCGACACTGATAAGTTAAACTACTGCTGTAGGCCTATACTGTATACAGAATGCTTTTAGTTAGATTTTCTTGGGTGGTGGGGTTGTGTACTTCGTAGTTCGCGATCAAGCGCTCCCTTATCACAACAATTATTTATTCAATGTGGTAAATTATAGATCACATCGAATGAGGAATTAAAAGGGAACTTATTGACGTGTAAAAAAATTCTCCTGGAAATTTGTAATCCATTAAAATATATTAGTGCTTCACTTTCCCCGTGGTGACTTGTGATTGTGTGGTTGCTTTTAGGACAAGGTTTGTTTAATTCCGATATATATGACAAAGACTTGTGTTTTTGACAGGTTCGAAGTACTCGACTTGGCTACAGCATTACCGAGCTTGATAAGTAGAATGAAAGATAGACCTAGAGGTGGTTGTCATATGCCTGCTGATAAAATAATGTTGACAAAGAAACTGTCCATTTTTAGCTTACAATTAGAAGATGGCCTAGGACAGACCATTGCAAAATCATCAACAATTCTGACTGAATTATAGGGGTAGGTATAACTGAAACCAATCTAGCACGTCATTCAGGAAAGAACGATTTCGGAAGGAGTCACGTGACAGGTTCAATTATGTGTATATCTATATAAGTATTCCTAAATAAAGGTAATCAATTATACTCCCAAGTGTGTGAGTGTGTGTGTGTGTGTGTGTGTTTATACGGAATATTAATCTTAGTGATATAATACGAATTTCAGATGATAGAAGATAAACCTTCTCGCTGAAAGCATTTTACCCTCAAGAAATCCTAACATAACTAATGAGAGCCATTAAATTGAAAACCTGCACAGTCCTCATAGAATACAACAGTCGTGTCGTCACAACACTAGGTGGCGCCCTTTGTTGTCAACCAGCCGTTGGTTACTGTTCATTACGCCTGAATGACTTCATAATCTTAATTGTTTAGAATAGGCTTTCTGGAATAGGCATTTTAAAACCTAATAATTTACCATCAAAATGTACTAAAAACACAAAAGCTCGCATGAACAAACGTTTAATCATCAATTTTCGGACAACACGTGTGTTTGTGGGACAAGCGCGTATTCTTAGTCCTGTTCTTATTGATCAATTGTTAAATTTGATTGACACTTCGAAAATGTCAATTACTTACCAGCTCCTTATGTTTACTTGAAACGCAAGCTGACATGTCAGGTTGAGACCAGTGTCCTAATTTATCAATCGATGTGCAATTTCGATAAGCTTGACCTATCCGTCCAATAAAACAATAAACATAAATATTGGGTTAAGTGTACATTATACTCTGCAATATGATCAAGCGAAGATATTCCCAAATTTATATCATAGATTACTAGTATTTGTAAGCTGATCGTTAGTTATATAATAATAACAATAATAATAATAATAATCATAATAATAATAATTATTATTATTATTACTATTATTATTATTATTATTATTTGTTACTGTTATTATTATTATTAACATTCTAATAATAATAATAATAGCGTAAATTATGAGTGTAATGTAATGATAGTATAGCCAAACCATAAAATCACACTGCTACCAATTTGCAGGCTCGAAGACTGACTAACATTGTACTAAGAAATTGGGATCAGTTGTCTGATAAAGTGGATGAAACGAAGACAAATTGGAAGCTCAACATCCCTAGTGTACCGACAATGAGTAGAGCTTGAGGCAAAACTAAACTTCAACGCATAGTCGACCGGCTCAATCTATTAGCGATATTAAAAACGACTACAGTGTGTTGGAAAAACAATATAAAAAAGAAGGAATTTGTCGTAAAATGACATACAGTGGCTTAGATTAGATCAAGGTCGAGGGACGGAGCATTCAGCTGCATTACGCGTGATTAAAGGCGCGATGATCGATGAAAACAATTAACATTAGGCCTAGCATGTCAGTTTCATATATTGGAAAGAGTGGGAAATCATCAGGTTGTATGTCGAATCACGTGGTACAATCTTCGGTCATATTTTCTAATTTTGAAGTGCTGCGCATTTGTTTTATTTACATTTTTCATAAGCTAATTCGTAGTTTGAACTGCGCATGCCCATATCCAAGGTCAACTGACATAAACCTATGTTGTGTGTATAATTGTCGATTGATCTTGATACGGGCATACATAGTTAAAACAACGAACTTACATTTCGAATTAAGACGATTTAGGAATAAACTGATCTTTTCTACACTATTATTATTGTAGATAGTCATTCAAAAATACATTCGTAATTAATATATATATATATATATATATATATATATATATATATATATATATATATATCAACTTAAATTCACAAATAAAAAAAAAATTGATTTTTCCACATTCGCCACTACGTTATATAGGGGACGATATATATATATATATATATATATGAAAACCTCGAGCTGTCATTTAATGAAGCTGAATAGACCTAACTAGTATAAAAAGGAAACTTGAAATGTGAACAGCCTGACTCATAAGGTTAATGTGTCTTAACAATCTTACCACGGGCCCCGATGGAATGAATTTCAAACTTAAGTAGGCCTACTAATAAATAGGCCTAGTAATAACAAAATAAGTGATAATGACAATGTAAACAACAAAAACGACGACGACAACGATGAATAATAAACATCATGAAGATGATAATAAAAAATTATAAAAATAATTATAATCTCTTGAAACTCTGAAAATGACGCTTAAAAAATATCATAATAAAATGTGTAATACAACACCGAACCTATCTTAATATAAGTAATCAACAAACAAAATGAATATTACTGAAATCTGCTCGACGATTTATCGAAGTGTTTGAACTTACGAGGAGGTTTTGAATGTTCCAATCCTGGACATGTATAAGTCACCTGCTTTCCAGCACGTGCCCTCTCCCATAATACATTATGCGAAACATCACGCACACATTTAGTCCCTGCGAGAGTAAAAGGCAAACACGGTTGTTTTAGATATTAAAAAGAAGTACAGTAAATGTGACCTCAAATTAAACATGCACTCTGGAGTGTCGTGCGAGAATGCCCTGAGGAGAAATACTATCATCTAAAGAATCCCATAATAAAATATAGAATACTTTAAAACATTTCATTTCATTCGTTGATGTTAATTGTGCATTTTAGTTTATGTCCCTATTACATATATGTGCATGACTGTTTTCATTGTATTTGTGCATGTTGACGTTGGTTATCTTTAACGTTCAATTTCAATCTATCTGTAAAACTGTTAACTAGGTTAATTTTCAACACATTCTTCTTGTATATTGGGTGAACTTCCGTATCGATTGAATCAATTAGAATAATTCTGAACACATATTTAGGGTACATTGCAAAATGTCGACCTGTTTACTCCACGAGCTGATATTATAATTGATTCTGATCTCGCATTTATCCTGCTATGCCTGTCAGAAATGTAAACATACTATACTAAGCTCTAGCTTACTTGACGCGTAGCCACATTCGTATCATACGCGCTCGCTTCTCTTTATATTATGTAGTTTATGCAGGCTCAGTTCGTGAGAGACCATATTCTTATGAAGTGATCAGAACCTTTACATGAAGTAGGCCTATCATAACTAATTTAGCTTGATGAGATTAAATGAAATGGTCGCTTGATGCAACTGCTACTTATAGTTCATTAATTACATTTCATGATGGGTAACCTAGTATTTTATAATATTTCTTTAATGGCCATGATGCCAGTTACTTAGACTGCATTTGACTTGAGCTCTAAATCCATTTCTAAGCCAAGAGTAATGAATATATTGTTTTATGTACAGAGGAATAAGAATAACCTTACAGTATATCGGTCTATATATATTTTTTAACGAATGTTAAAAACACAAAATGATTAAGTGAAAACTCTCAGAGGAGAGTTTATTATCTTTATCGTTAATGGAAATTTCAAGTAATTATTGTTCCTGAAACGGCAAAAAAAAAAAAGAAAAAAATAATCAGGATAATATTCAAAATGTGACCTTATTGTGTAGATTCAAAAGATGAATCATATTTTTCTCACCATTGTTGTCACTGCAGTATCCATCGCACATTTCAGCAACATCCCGTTCACACGATGCTATAAACAAAGCAAACATTTCACACGTCTGTGTCTATTTAATCATTATTGACGTCTTTAGTAGCAATTATTATATAACCATATGATCGATGAAACATTATTTGTACATTCCACCTGTCCACCGAAGTGATAAAGAAGTTATCATTCCTCTTTTTCAGAAACCATCAAACTAACATTACACCTTGTGACCAAAGGCCAGGTTGTATTTAATCTTAGTAAAATCCCTCCCACGCAAAACCAATAAAATAAGGATGAAAAGAACATAAAGTAAAATTAGATTAAAAAAATATAAATGCAAGCTTGGTGGAGCTAGAAGACAGGTAAGAAGAGGTCAAATATTGAGCAGATGGATGTAATAAAGTTTGGGGCTATTATAAAATTTTATTTCAGGAGTAGGCACGAAAAAAGACATTTCCTTTGCAAATAAAAATTACTTAAATAAAATTATTCGGTTCAAATATACTCATTAGCGTTATATCATTCAAAAACTTAATAATTTATAAGCATTTATATAATGCGTAACGACGATTTTAAATTTGTGTTAGTTCCAACTTTTTACTTTGCCTGAGTTTCTGTTATTTGAAATGAAGAAAGTCAATAAGTAAATTAGAGGTTTTAAAAGAGGAGTGAGATGCCTATGGGTCATTTACATAGAACATGAACACAGTGGCTCTAAGAAATCTCCAACAAAGAGAAAAATCAAGTGTCGAAGTATTAGTATTTTTTCATGACGCATGCATCGAGGGATCAGTTACGGTCTCATTTCAAGCGATTTCCAATATTAAAGGTAATTAAGTACTAAGATAGGATTTACCGGTACTTCATACTCAGTGGCAACATCAAGAAAATATTGTTAATGACCACAAAAGTTCAGGTGATTAAAATATGATTTACATTTATTTTCTTCAAAATATAATGATCCCTAGGGTTTGTAGATATTTGAGTATCTTTGATGACAATGGAGACTATACAAAGGCACGTATTAAATTATAACTAGAGAAGTAGGTTCATAAATATTAATAATTAAATATAGTAATAAATAATAATAGTAATAATTATGTTTGATTAGGGCTAGCGAGTCATCCGTTCCTTTCCACTTCCCTCCAACTATTTATTTTTTTTTTCATATTTTTTATATTTATTAAGTTTACCAAATTGTATGTTGCCTCATTTGTGATTATGGCCAAAAATTGTATCATCTTATCTAAATGTCACGTAAAGTCTCACTAAATGCCTAGTTTTTAGAATGTTATCTTTCCACGTAAGTATCTGAGAATATGAAGCCAATTTTCATGACTTTTCCAGATGCATTTATCTACCATAAATATATTAAAGCATACGATCTCGCCACATATTCATCATTTATCTCTAATCTCATGAGTAAAAAATCCTATATAAAATTTAAAGGAGCTCAACAACGAAAAAAGCTATACTAAATGTTATTTCAAGATTAATGTAATAGCTACCTGGAGTTGGGATACCTGAGGGCCAGCGTAGTTTCATATGCCCTCGTGTCCCACCTCTGAAATCCACCCACTCAACAAGATTTCCACAATATTTAAAATAACAGTTGTTGTGAATCTGTACAATTTCACTTTTAGTTAATGTCTCATTCCAGATGTTCACGTGACTAAGGCTACCAGCAAATGACTGATTAGATGTGAAATATTTTGATTGGCCAAGAATCCAATCGCCATTCCCTTGGATCAAGCTTGATCGACTCATATTTCTTCCATGACCTTTTAATATTGAATCTTGGTAAACCTTCCATTCTCCACCTGAAATGAAATAGATACACTGTTGTAAAATAATTTAAAATCACGTATTAAGAATCAAGTGTATTACTTACAAAACAAAGTGGGGCGTAAGTGCTTTAGAGTTTTGGTTTGGTGTTAGGGCGATCGGCTTTCTACCTCATTGTTTAGGGTTCAAATCTTATAACACACCTGAACGCAACTCCAGTCATAGTTGTCCAATTGCTGTCCAGACTATACAATTTTATTTGACAAAAACATGTGACATGCCTAAATATGGTCGTGACATATCGAAGTAAATATCATTGAAATAGTATAGTAGAATGTAGATAAAATGAGAATAGCAGGTTTTTGGCCTATGTTCGTTTGTTTTTTTTTTAAGCTTAATCTCAGTAACAAGAACAAAAAGTAGAAACTAATTAATGAAGAAAATCAATATCACCTACATGTAGAGTTCTGAAAATTCTTTGCAAACTCTGTTGAACATTGTTTAGTGGAAAAAGTTGTTGGGATTGTAAGGTAAGATAGCAATGAATCCTTTTATGATTTTTGGTGGAAACAAATTATAGTATGAACGTAAATAGGAAGAATATTGTGTCAAATGCTGCGTTTTGGTTTCAAGGTAAAGAAGCAAAGTTCAGGATTTTCTAAAAAAAATATTCGATCCTCAGGCACCAATGGTTCCACCAGATAATAACTTTTCAATTAACACCATTGATGATATGCATTGTATAATATAAATGTGTGTGGAGATGATTAGAAAACTTACTAATATTATAAGTAATCGATAAATATCCCCACTTCTTTGGTACAAGATCAAGTGGAAAATCTACAGAGTTGCTTCCGACCCTTAAATTTCCATATCTACCAACTCCCACGGTGATGTCATGACCTGCTCCATTTGTACCGTTGTAAGATAATACAGTACTATTACCGTAGTCCTCAACTTTTAGCCACATAGTGATAGTAAAAGCTTGTAAGGCGGAAAAAGCCTTGCCGAGAAGAACAGTAAAAGTACGATTGTCCTTCCCGTCAAATTCAAGGCGGGAATTCGCCGACAATGCTAACAGGAAAGAAAAACATATCAACATTTTGGTTCAATTAACGATTTGGTACAATTTCTATATGGATTATCTTTTGCTATTTTTAAACAATATCCTTTTTTAATGATAGGCCTAATGTTTAAAATAAACTTCGGATAGCATAACTGGTTAGTGACACTTTGAGCTGGATGTATAATGCAAATTTTATTAACCTCCTGTGGGAGAACAGACACACAAATACAATTACAATATAGATAAAATATAAACTCAAATTAAATGGCTTAATCATTTCAATTATATTTTTCGAATCAGTAAATCAAAATAATAAGGGATTCATTATATACAGTACTTTCGTACTAATGTGTTTGATTATACACTATTTAAAATAGGTTATAATAAAAGATGTTACGAATCAGATGAATCAATTTCTATATTTTTTCAATGTATTCAGTTATAACTTACCGGCGCAGACCTCACCATTCCATACAAAACCTGGCCCACATTTACAGAAGTACATCTCTGGTGTATTGTGACACTTAGGTAACTTATAAAATCCTTTATGACATTGAGAACTAATAATATCTGAAAAATATAATCATAAATGTGACCACAAAGACTATATGGTTGAACAGATTGTATGTATGCTCACTGGAACTAGAAGTAGTACCTATCTGTAGTCATCTTGGTGTGCATGAAGTTAATAATAAATTATTATGACAAATGACCATTTCATTATAAAGTAAGTACCGGTAATTTATGAGATGTTATTTTTTGATATTGAAAGTGTCTGCTCCATCACGTTTAAAAACTAGCTGAAATGTGATTGATTCACATTTTCATGTCATGACAATTGCCTTCTATGTTGTTTGTTGTCTTATTCTTTCAGAGTCTGTTGTAAACCAGAGTTAAACGGATCCTACGCTCAGAATGTGGTGATTATATAAATGGAGCCAATGTTGTCAGTGTTACAGAGAGAACCGTATAGGTATTTTAGTAGCCGATGAAGTGGAAAGACATTCTAGTTAATGGCAATGTTAACAAAACGATACAGGCATCCACAATAAATCATGACGAATAATATTTTACCATGGCAACCAACATTCCCTTTCCATGGTGTCGTGCAGAATTGATGCTATTGGATTATTGTGGATTTCAGTTCAAAAACATATGACGCTTGTTAAGATAGATAAAGCTTTGGAACGAACGATCTATTTGTGGAATCGGATGTGCTCAATCACATAGACCTAGCAGATATTGCTAAAAGATATAATTCATCCACATTCATCATTACTTGGCCTAATGTTTGATTTGATAAAATTGATTATGCAAAACATAATGTCAACTCTCTTGAAAGTGTGTAGGCCTACACGCAACTAAACAAACACGTCGTAAAGTTCAATAGCATGATGTGTTAAGATGCTTGCCTTCCATTCCAAGTGTTCTCTGGGTTCAATTCCTGTCAAGGAAACAGGATTTCTTTCTCATAACTAAAGCAACTCCATTTTCTAAGTTTCATTATGAAATCTATGTATAGAATATTGTGTGTATGTATGTCTTGTGAGAGGTTTGCCACTTATAAAAGTGAGCTTTATTGTTGGGAATATTCTTGGCCCTTGTACTGAAAGTTAGAAAAAGAAAAAAGAAAGAATTTCTTGTAGCTTGCAGATACTACACGATAATGTTCTGGTTCAAACGGTAGCATAATGTTGCATAATAATAATAATAATAATAATTTAAGCTTATATAGCGCATTATGCTAAAGCCTCAATGCGCTTAACAGTAAAAATAAAATTCGGGGGAAAAAAAATTAAGAAAAATACAAGTTAAAAAGGTGAATTTTTAAAGCTGCCTTAAAATCATCAATGGAAGTTGTCTGTCGGATTGTAATAGGCAGAGCATTCCAAAGAAAGACAGAAGCCCAAGAGAAAGAACGACTACCATAATGCTTTGTCGACGGGCGAGTGGAATGAGCAAGTAGAGACTCTGAACTAGAATAACTAGGTCGAAGTGAACTACAGACCTTATGATAGCCCGACGGACGTGCACCGTGTCTTCATCTCTCGTCAGATATAAAGTAGGGAATTTAAATTTAATCAGAGATATCATCCACTTAAGAAAATAATATCAGAAAGAATTGTTATAACTACCATTTGTATAAATACCAATTCTAGAGACTATCTTTAATTGAAATTAATTAATATAGTTTGTTGGATGAATTAACACATACTCCTGAAGCATCTATAACGGATAGTACTCTTTTGTGGACTGATTTCTAATTATAATTTATCTATTCCTACAACTACTCACGTATAAATATATCTTCGCACATGTTCCATTAACTAAACCGAAAGGATTAGAGTAACAATCCTAAAAAAAGTATTTCACTCATTTAGTGATCACAGGAGCTGACGTCATGATCACGTGGGTCTAGCAGTGTATTCCAATTAAGTGCGTAAGTGTAACCGTGTCGCCATGCTGCATTGTAGCTAATCAGAAATAGACATCTTATAATATTTTAATTTTCAAAAGGCAAAGAAGGTATATCATAAATTTGACATTGGTTCATATTATTTGATCTGAATGCGGGCTTGAAAATAATTACGACTAGATCTTATGGGAAACCCACCGTAATTAAAAAAAACTTCATTCATGGATGATTAGTAGTTTAACCGAGAATGGGGTGTAATATTACATAACAGCACTCCGATCCTCAATGCAACGTGGTAACACAATTTGGTGATAGATAATATTTAACCAAATCAATGGTACGGTACAATACGGATATTTGAAGGTGGCCTGGCAGGAAAATGACGAAAAAATAATAAATTCGTAAAATTTATAACCGAGCGGACAAGGACCCCTTTGTCGACATCTAGTAACCCATTGAAAAATGAGTAAATCCCAGTCAGGCCCTTTAATTAATGGCATATATAAAGACGCTGCCGAAGAGACTGACTTTAATCGAATGTTGCTTGGTTTAAAACAGACAGATAGTGATAGTCTTTGATAAATTAGTTAAAACACTTCTTACCTGACTGGACGTGCGACCACAATCCACACGATATTAAAAACACGTAAAAAATTATTGCCATTATGTTAACTATTGCTCATGGTGTTTCCAACGGCACCAACAACCCTGAAAAGTGACAAAGAGAAATTAACATGTAAATAAATGTTGAATTAAATGTTAGATTAAAAATCTATGGTACCTGTTTCATGCATACGTGCTGTCATGCACACTGGACCAATTTGCTTAACCGCCTGTCTAAAAGGATGCGGTAATGGACCTTGCCGCTAAGCAACGCATGTGTTTGTAGGGCACGGGCGTATCCCTGGCCTGTTCTGATTGGTCAATTATTAAGTTTGATTGACAATCCTGAATGATTCTTTAGAAAAAATATTTTACACAAGGATACGACGCTCGCCAAAATTAGAGAGAAATCCGGATTAGATTAGATTAAGTCGTTTGTTATCAAATTAAAGGAACATTATATTTTGCTTTTTATAGTTTATTCAAGAATGGAAAAGCTTTACATTATTTTTTGTACAAAAAAGTAATGTACAATTTTTCAATTCTTGAATAAACTATAAAAAGATGAGATTTTGTTTGTTATTTTAGGAAGAAAAATGTTTAACGATACTCAGGGAACAGTAAAATTAGGGCATTTGTGTAATTTCACTGTTCCCTGCGATACTTCTGTTTTCTTCTTAAATTTGAGATGAGTAGCTTTCATGCTTGTGACCTCTGGTCTTAATGAGAGTTTCCCAGGTCCTACAATATCAATTTCTTTCTTTTATACTTATTTGTAACGTTATAATTTTATGTAGGATTAAATAAATTGATTTGTAATTGTAATTGACCGTGATACAGATTCCCATAAACCAGGGAACAGTTCACTCTTCCCTGCATAAACCAATTGGTTTATTTGACTTTGCGGACCTGGTTTTAAACATCTTCATCCATTTTTTTGTTGTATTTGACTGTTTATTGTAAATTTAATTCTCATCTCAAACTCTATTGCTTTTTGAAATTATTATTCATATTGGTTGTTTTTCTTTGCTGACCTATTATTAAGCACAGATATTAGGTCATAATCTTCGTAATTTTACAAGTACAGTAATATAGTTCCCTCAAAATATATCTAATCCATCAAAAGGAAAAATTCTAAAATTTCTATAGGGATAGGAATAAAGATTCTAGTTTCTAAGCGCTCGACGTTCGAAGAAGTTCGTCCTCCACTTTGGTTTGGTTTTAATAACAAAATTTAATACAATAATATGTGGAATTTGTATTTTTATTTTATTTTTATTTTCAATCTCTCGACAAAAACAAAAAAGTTGGACAGGGGTGCCGAGGAAAAGCAAAAGCTAGAAAAACTGTCATCAAAAGATGTGCTTAACCAAACCCCTGCCAACAAAACAATACAAAAGTTTAAACATTAAAATGAACGAAAGTAAAAAATAAATAAAAAAACATATTAACATTTTTAAAACATACAATAAAAAAAATAAATATAAATAAATAAATAAATATAAAAAAAATGTTTAAATACAATTATAACTTCCATAAACAGTATTAAGTCATCTACAGAATTTTAAAATGCAACCGTCACAAGAAATGGATAAAATCAATCAAGTACATTTCGTCAAGCAGAATATAGCAAATTTAAGAATCAGTAAAATGATCCTTTAAAATATTGTATACAAAAACATTGTATACAATGTATATGACGTTGTCTGTCACACTGATCTTCTCATTACATTACAAATTGGAGAATGAGAAAAATAGAAAAAATTTCCTGAATTCTTGAAATCATATATGTGCCTTAAGACTTGTTTTGACAAATCAGTGCAAATGAATTTCTCGATATATTGTTCATATGTATATGTGAGATCATGTACAACAAATTCAGGGAAGACAGTGTTTCAGAAATGTTGTGTAATTCACTTAAATATAAAAGCGTTTGAAGTAGTACTTATACTCACTGACGATTTATGATCCTACATTATATAAACGTTTGTTATTACTATACGTCCATATTTGACTAGTACACTTGCATTATTCGAGTGTACGTGTAGAGCGTTGTGCCGTTTAAGTTTGGTTCATACTGGCATCCATGCATCAGACACGCCGCAAGCGGCTCGTCACAAACGCAAGGCATTCTACTTCACTGTTATCTCATTATTATTTTTTCATTCACTAAAAAGGTTTACCTGCTTTGATTATGCTTCACTTTCCAGCTCGCTAGTCGAGAGCAAGCAAGAAATTTGCGGTTCCCACTGTAAAGCGACTGTTCAATTGACTATCATAAGCGTTGCATGCGTTTGCGTAACGCGTCCAAATTGAAAGTAGTACTGGTAGATGCAGTGGCGGCGCCAGCGGGGGGGCAGTGGCATTGGCATGAAAGGACAACGTTAATAGGAACAGTGATTGAATGTCAAATTAGTAAACTGCAAAACATATATCTCATAACGTCTCTACACACGTTGTAGTGTCGTAAGAGCGTGTGTACACGTACACCCACACACTAGAACACACACTAGACATTTACACGTCATGCTTTATGAATTTCGATGCGGTTTAATGCTAAATGTATTTGGCGACAAGGATTAACAAATCAAGCGGCCATTTAATGCACAAGTGATAAAAACAGTAAATAGCCCAAGGATATTTGTGTATTCGAATGTAAAATATTGAACACTAGTCTGCTGACTTATGGAAGTCTCAGAAAATAGACTGGTGTGATTGACTGAGAGGATTATAATTGAAATAAAGTCATCAAAATGATTGCCTACTGTTGCTTTCATGAAAAAATAAGATGAAACAATCTTAATCTTACTAAGATCGTCGCTGTCCAACATTTACTTCATGTTATGTTATGTCACATCTGATATGAAAGACTACCGATTTGAAGGAAAACTTGATCAGTAAACATACGCATAGGCCTAAGCAATCATTGACCTCAGCAGTGCAGCAACATTATTATTGTTTAATCATTGTTTTCTCTCTGATTCAAAGTGTACGGCAGTAGACTTAGGCTATGTTCAAACACTAGCGTAACGATAATCGAGTGGTGTGAACTTAAAGTATTTAAACGCACAATCACTGGCGTACGATAATCCACCAACAGACCGCAGATTAGCGTACGCCACTGAGTTTCAACAGTCATGCATCAATAATTTTGAAACTCGGCCAGGATTTGACCAATCACAATAATAGATGTTTAGAGGAAATAAAATGCGCGATTACGAATACGAATATTTCGTGCGAATAGCGTTAGCTAATCGCCCAATCTTCAATTGACATCTCGCTATTTACGCTTTGGATTAACGATGTACGCCCAGGTCTGGACGTAGCCTTGGGCCATGTTCTCACACGGCATCTAATGGTTAGCAGGATCCGGATCCTGCTAACCGTTAGCTGCCGTGCGTCCATGCGAGAAAAGCCCAATCTGGATACGATATGATGATCGAATCACTGGCCAATAAGAAACTGGAAATTGTAAACGCGTATGTGTGATTGGTTGATGATTGAAACGCCCTCAACTTGCTAACCGATAGCGCTTGCTAACCGTTAGCGTACAGAATACCGCTAACGGTTAGCGCTAACCGATCGGGCGTTCTCATGCAGGTGCTAACGGTTAGCGCTAACGGTTAGCTCCCGATCCGGATACTAGGGCTCTCGTGAGAACCAGGCAAAAGCGATTCCATGGAGAACGTACGCCACGACGCGCGCGTAACTGATCGTTTTTAATTTACGATGCGTTCAGACTGCACAAAAGATAATAAATAGCAGAAGTTAGAGCAGCTTCCTAATATATTGGAACATCCGGTCGAAATGCATTGTGGGTACACGGAGAGTAATTTTATCCCGTCCGCGAAGCGGCGCTATATATCAATAATAAAGGCGCCGCTCTGGTTTGTTTGTTTCCTGTAGTTTCTCCAATAGTCAAATACTGTAAAACCAGAAACTTTGTAAAACCAGAAACTTTCGCGGAACGAAACTTTCGCAAATTGATAATTTCGGCCGTTTTCGCGACATTAAACTTTCGCGTATCGCAAAAGGCCTAAATTTTATTCAAAGAGGAATACCATACAATAGCTGAAAATATCGTATTTTGAGTTCTAGGCCTACAGCCACTGTCTAGGCTACAATAGCTAGGCCTAGGCTAGGCGCCATAAGCCTGCAGCCTACCTCAGCTGATAGGACCAGGACTTAGCTGGCCATCCCAGGCACAGTTAAGAAAGACACAAGTTTACATACATTACAATATACTCACTCATACGATATTCCTAAATTTTGTATGGTATTCAAGCATCCTACAATGAACAATATTTATTCCTGTAGGCCTAATATTGATTCATGATGACTGAACATTGTGGTATGTCAAGGTACGAAAATTAGTTTCTATTTTAACTTCTTAGTATACACTGCGCAGTGGTTGCACATGTGCAATCACATGCAGTGATGATCAGAACCTCCCTAATCAGTATACTTACTGAGTAGGTTAGAATAGGCCTAGAATTTACGAATTTTTTGAGCTCAACATCGGAATTTAAGGTCAGAATATTTATTCAATAATTAAAATACATTCTATTAAGTTTATATACATTTAATAAAATTCACAAAATAATTTAAAATACAATTTTTAAAATGTTGAAACTGTTAACTTTTCACGAACATGTTTGCAATTTGTGGGGATTCCCCATTTAGGCCTAGGCCCTAGATCTGTATTGCATTGTCGTCGGCGAGTTTAGGCCTTGGCAATTCTTGCTGTTTATTGTTCATTATCATCTTTAAAAAAGTTGAAATTAATTTTTGGTGTAATTTAGTGATTCATAATGACCAAAATCTCCTTTGTGAAACTGATTCGAGATTCACGATGATCAGATAGTATTCTACCGATCTTTTTTGAAACATAGAACATGTGACCTGAAAATTATTCGCGGCATAAAATTTTCGCGAATCTGGACCATTCGCGAAATTCGCGAAAGTTTAATGCGCGCGAAATTTTCTGGTTTAACAGTAGTCAAATTTTACTACTTGCTGTTCAGCCTACTTGCTGTTCGTATGTATTTGAAAATGTGTTGGTGAACAAATTTCATCTATTCGTCTTTGGAACACGACATCGAACACAAGGCGTTTCATCTTCCAATAATTCATTCTGGCTTGTTTAATCATTCGGAAAACAAAGCCTGTTCGGTGAAATTAAGATGACGAAAGTCAGATTAAGAATAAAATACGATTAGGCAATTTGCATGTATCATCTTAGAATAACTTGTAAAGTGTTCCACATTACCCATCAATCATTAAATCAATCAATGACCCAATCAATCACTGAATTTATCAATCCCAGCTTCAATCATCAAGTTATTGGTCAACGTCGACAAGCGTATTCTGCTTATTATTGGCACTTACAACTTATTTATATAGCATCAAATTTCTTTCGCAACTCAAGTTACATATTGCCAATAATCCATAAAATGATAATGAAAAAATGATAGGTTTCATTTGTTGAACTGTTTTAAATGCTCATTCTTCTATTTAAGTTATTTGCTGCCACCGACACAATCAGCAGACGAAGCAGTGGCCAGTGAGTGCCCGACTTAAGACTACTTGCTGTTCAGCCTACTTGCTGTTCGTATGTATTTTAAAAATGTGTTGGTGAACAAATTTCATTTATTCGTCTTTGGAACACGACATCGAACACAAGGCGTTTCATCTTCCAATAATTCATTCTGGCTTGTTTAATCATTCGGAAAACAAAGCCTGTTCGGTGAAATTAAGATGACGAAAGTCAGATTAAGAATAAAATACGATTAGGCAATTTGCATGTATCATCTTAGAATAACTTGTAAAGTGTTCCACATTACCCATCAATCATTAAATCAATCAATGACCCAATCAATCACTGAATTTATCAATCCCAGCTTCAATCATCAAGTTATTGGTCAACGTCGACAAGCGTATTCTGCTTATTATTGGCACTTACAACTTATTTATATAGCATCAAATTTCTTTCGCAACTCAAGTTACATATTGCCAATAATCCATAAAATGATAATGAAAAAATGATACGTTTCATTTGTTGAACTGTTTTAAATAAAGATTTGTGCACGAATAAATTCATCCAAAAAACTAAGACTTTGTATAAGGATTCTGGTACAGTTTTGTTAATGCCATTTAATGATCTTATTACTACAGTATTAGTTTTCTTTATATTCCGTTCGTTCCTGTTACAAAATAGAAAAAAAAACATGAAGGACCTGTGTTTAGAAAGAATGCGATGCGGCTAATATTAATAATAATATTAAGTATAATCAAAATTTTTCCGCAGAAAGAAAACAAATTTGTCCTCAGTAAAATATGCAATAATCGCCATAGTAATTTGCATTAACTGTGATGATAATTACAAAATATTATTTATTTATTTATTGTAAGGCATTGTTGTAGATTAATGATTGTCTTCAATTCAAAATTGTTATTTTTTTTTAGTAAGTTGATCAATTAGGCTATGTTTATGATTAATTGCCATTCATATATCATTTGAAGTAGTAGTAGGTTTAAAATATATTTGTAGATTATGGCAGTGTGGAATGTTTTGAAAAATGACTCCAAAATAATGCGAAGTGTAGGCCTATACTGTAATTTACCACCTATAACTCGAATTTGCATTTCTTTAAGGTTATGTTTAGAGTGCGCCATCACTAAGTCTCACGTAAATGCGTAAATAAGGTGTTCTACCAGCTAAATATCCATTATTAAACATAATTTAAAAAATAAATAAATAAAAAATAATAAAATAAAAATAAAATAATAAAGAATAAAATAGGCCTAATAGTTAAATAATAATTAAAATTATATTACGCAACCATAAGTAACTTAGGCTTTGTTAAGATTTACATCCCGGAGTACAAAAATACTACTGATATTACTGAATACTGAAACACTTCTTTTTGTCCAAATGAAAAATAACTGAAATCACCTTCCAAATAACATATTATTAACTAATATTTAAGCATGTACAGGAGTAGCTTTATCTAATAAATGCGTTCCATAACGTGGTGACGTGTTTTTCTAGGCATTATTTTAGTAAACTGCGTTAGGTTGAATGAGGAAGCGGTCTCCTTTTTACCGATAAGCCCATGGGTTGAACTGCCTAATGCGCTTATTTTGTAAGTTTGACGAGTTTGAGGTGCCGGCTGTTGAAAACACAGCCAAACCATTAATGCAAAACTAAAATCCCTGAAGCGAAATTTCTCGATAAGAATTTAATAGGGACCTTCAAGCAATGCTTTACCAAGCACTATTTAAGATTATATGATCATCCTCTTATTGGATACTATTGTCATGGATAAGCTCTAATCTATTAGTTTTATAAATATTAACATCAATATCCATATTATGTTTGGCTTCAATTCAAACATGTCATGTTGTGATTATGATGGTAATGATGATGGTGATGATGATGATGATGATGATGATAATGATGATGATGATATTGATATTGTTGATGATTATAATAATATTATTAAGAAGGTTATTAGTATAAATGAATAATAAAACTGATATGACAGTGTTACTGGTGGTATTTTTTGTCAAAAATTTTAAAACAAAATCATTATTTTGACTCAATAAATTAATGCAAACCCTCGTTTATCCATAGCATTTACGAATTTACGAAATTACTGTAATGGATAAGGTACAAGTGCACCCAGGTTTTTATACTTAATGTCAACATTTGTGATGCAATTTTTACGTACGTTCTTAAAAATAGTTGAATTTTGGTACTCATGGGTTAGGAAATAAAACTCTAATGGATAAAAATTATTAAACATGATGCTATGATAGCCGCTTGTAGATTGGCCTGTATGATCCAAATCCTCATCAACCCATGATATAGAAAACAATTTAAAGGAATGACATGTTATAGCAATATACTGTACAGAGTAAGTTTATGCTCTGTAGTAAAACAAACATGATGCCTCTTAATGTAGGCCTATCCCGTTACAAATCAAAGGACTGACTCAGACAGTACAGAATTACATCGCTCAAATGGGGGAATTAATTGAAAACTTAATTGCTATAAAATCCGTATTGACATGGCCCTTTTAAGAATTTAATCCGATACAAGATTAATAGGCTCTTTGCAGTTAATATTTGGACACGTCTTCGTAAAGTAGCATTCCCAAGTTTTTTATGTTTATAAACTGAGTGAGCCCGCGTTCATACATCACCATAATGCAATAGGCCTACCACTTGTAATCTTCAAAATATGTAGCTTTCCGTTCTGATTGGCTGTGCTAGCGCGTAGTCGTATTTATCGATACGCATGACAGAAACAAGTAAAAATGCCACTTTAAAGGCGAAAGCAGAACAATTTTAATGTTGTCTGTTTGAGCAACATATCACAAATTAAAAAACTCATACCAATATTTAATGTCATGGACAACGACATAGGAATAATTGTTCGCCAGTGAAATCGCTGAAATATTACTGTCATTAATTCCAATCTGACCAATGAAATATAATGTCTATATTGCACAATATCAGCTATATTAATCAATGCTTTTTTTCAATGCATACACTCTGAAGTTACTAATCCACGCATATATTACACTCGTTAAACGCAAATGATAGGCCTATGTCATTATGAATAACTATCATAATAAATGTTGGCATTGTCTTTATTATGATTACTACCGCAATTTCTGCTATTGAGATACATACATATCCCACAGGTATATGAAGCATGTACTATATATTGAAAGTATATATCTGCTCATTATGTCAGTCTAAAGCTCTGTCTGAAATTCAATGTTAATGTCAAGTTGCAATATAACAACAGCAACAGCAGCAACAGCAACAATAGCAGCAGCAGCAGTAGCAGCAGCAACAGTCTGAAGCAGTAGGAGCATCATCATCAGCATCAGTAGCTGCTTCTGCTTTCTTGAAAACGGCAAATGCGCAAAAATTTTCGAATACTCACAATGCAACCAATAACCGTCTCACCGCGCGCTGCATGTTCTAGCATTTTCTCCATGGTTCTAGTAAGGTAGCACTCTAACATTCTATAACCTAGCACCGGTAAATATATTTTATAAATTCCTAATCTATATAAGCCTCTGGAATAAGAAATTGAGAAAGAAATAGTATTGAGGCACCTACTGTTTTTACAGATATACAAAATAAAGATGCGTAACTACTGTAAACGCCATTACTTATCTTACAGTGTCAAATCATGTTACTGTAATTAGGTCCTGAAATGCTGATGATACATTTTGAAATATTGCAAACCCTTGAAAACAAATCTGACAAAATGACGTTGATTAATGACGATTTTGGCAGCTAAATACGAACTAATGTTATAGAACATAGGCCTAACTGTAAGATTCAACCAGCGACCTAACTAAAGAATTACAAATGAGAATTTGGGTATTATTATTCTATATGCTAGCAATTTCGCTTAACTACAGTCCTTTTTTTTTGTTAGCTTTAAGACAAATAGGTTTTCTATTTATTTTATATTTGGTTTAGATTCGTTAATTATTTCAAGATTAAGGTGCAAATTTACATTATCTAAAATACAATTACTTACTACATACTATATGAAAATAAGCTTTTCACTACAATTAAACTAAGAACCACTGCCAAGATTTGCACCATGTAATAAGTTTATTTAGGTCATCAATGAGAAACTGATCTAATCACTTATAAGCCATCGACATAAAATAAATAGTGTGAATTAAATTTAGAAGGCAAGTCGTTGCTTAAAACGTTAAAAAGTAAAGGTTCTAAATTGGTTCCCTGTCTGATGTAACATTATCCTATTGAAACTAGCTAGGTTAACGTTTTAAATTGGTTTTCAGCTAAAACCAAATTGCGATATGTTTATTTTAATCAGTGAATCATCTTGAAACTGATATGTACCGTATATTATGATGTAGGAATAGGCCTCGTTTCATCAGTGATAGGCCACTTAATAAGTTTATTTTGAAGAATATAAAGAAGGTTAACTGGAAAAAGCAATATATTGAAGTTTTTAAAACAGTATTAACCTTCCTGAACCATGATCTACCGTACCGTATGTGTTCATGAATGGTGTCTCTAGACAAGGTTTGTGTTAAAATTGATTGGAAAGTTTAATGTAACAACGCTTCTATAAAGCGTTGTTAAGCTGTTGATTACAAGCATAAATACTAGAGTATTATGTGTACGATTATAGGCCTAAGCTAATACAATTAAAACAATTTATTGATAATGATTAGTAGAGGACTTCTATGTTTCAAAATCAACATGATGGATACAGATTGATTGGTGTAAGACATTTGTCTAAATTATTTCTTGTGACCTCTCCAAAATATTTGTTAATGGATACAGTATTTGAAAAAAAGTGGCAGCTAAGGCCTATTGCATTATCATTAGCGCATCCAAATGTTACTTTAACTTAGAAAGTAGGCCTAGGCCTACCTATCGGTAAGTGCTGCTGAAAAAATCTCACCTAACTCTTGTTTCAATAACATCCAGGCATTCGTGGTTTTTAATCCATGAGTTCATTAGTGGTTCATAGTAGCCATGGGCCAGTAAGTTTATAGGCTACCGGTACCTCTATGTTATTTTTTTTCTCGCGCATAATCATATATTGTGTACTATTATGAGCTAGGCCTATATTGGCAATATCTACCTACAGAGTAATAACCAAAGTTATAATGATTCCTGATGAGAATCTCACCTGGGAAACGAATATAATCAGGGCTCTGCATAGCAATTACTACACATAATGGTCTTGCTTCCATCTACATTATAATAACTCACATTGACTTCAAAAAAATACAGAATTGGTTCAATTCGCTATACTGTTGCTCTGACGAGCTGACGTGTTGACCTGGTGGGTCTGTCCGCGCGCGCGCAAAATTCATACAAAAATAAATACATAAATATAAATATAAATAAAAACAATAAATATAATATAAATACATGCCACCACTGTTCCACTGTTATCTCATGTCATTGCCTTATTGAAAAGAAGATGTGTTACAAGCATTTCCTCGCACAAAACAAGTTGGCTCCAGCTAACTTATAGTGTCCGGCTTCATTTGCTTTCACACTGAAAATCGACTGTGGTGATGACTAGATGCGATTCTGTCAAAATTGCTATAGTGTGAACAATAACGAACAATCGCTTAGAGACATCGATGTAAATGGTGCTTCGCGATGCACCACAACGAATTACGTGATGGAGAGAGTGGTTTACATTTTATCGGGAATATAAATACGGGTCTGAAATTGATGTCGACGTCATTTTGAGGGAGAGTTACATTGATTATCACATAGACGTAGTGATTAGATTCATGTTATTGGTCGTACATAACATTCAGGGATTTGCTTTATTGTATATATGTAATTAATCTAGGTCCTTCGTCTATAAAGTTGTTTTGTTGCACAAAAAGGAAGATTCCCAGTATGGGAGTTATGTTATTTATATTCCTATATTCATTTATTTAGTTGTTATTTATTCTTTAAGGTTATTTGGGCTATGAGTGAAGTTTCCAATAAGCGATAAATCATTATTTTGTTTAATGTTTATTATTAAGCGCATCGAAGCTCCGGCGTTCTGTGCTATATAAGTGATGTCCACCAATCCTAATGTTAGCGACCATGGATAGAAAAAGGAATTCATTCATGAAACAAACACAATAAGACTCCTGAAGTAAATTCTATACTATTGATCAGACATATCACATTAGGCCTAGAGTACAATATAGCATACAAATGACGTGATACCTTATTTGATATGATATCATACTTGATATAATTCAATATGATATCATAGTTGGTATGTTACGATATAATATGGTATGATATCTGCATGTTGTAAATCTAATGTCGCAGACAATATACAGTAATTATAATATGTTAATTTAAATATAACATAGCTATAGTGCAGAAGAATTGCATTGTATTGCATTGTTGCACTGTACGGACGTGACTTGCCATAATTTTAAATGTGGTACCCCGAAACCGGGCCTTTCGCTACACGGCAGGTGTAATAACCACTAGACCACAACAGCTCTGTGGCGAATTCAATTAGCAGTTTGAAAGCTTTTACAACGTTTTTAATGGAATGGCGCTAATTATTACATGGACCAGACGACGACAGAATTTTGCGATACAAACATAACTCGTCTGAACTTGTTGCGTAATCCTTTGATTTTGATAATTAAATACGGTGCGATTGATATATAGTGCTTACTTGACAGACATTTACAGAATACATTTTAGAGGAATTTGATTCGACTATGTTTTAAAACATGATCGGAAACTTGCTTTCATACCAGTGCACATAAATATTATAAAAGCTTAATAACAACCTGCACAGCTCAGATATCTTAGCCACGGGGTAGAAATGGATAGAAATGCATTCATGACATAGAATTATTCCTAAAACTATTTAAATGTAACGAGCGAGTTTTCATCAGAAATCCATATCTACACATATTGGATTCTATTTTTTTTAATAGCGTTTGTCAAAGTTTAATACAAAATTATGGAAATGTAATGTAATGATTATATGGCAAGATAATTCTATATCTTCAAGGATTTTCTGTGGAAACTAACGACTTCAAATAATCCAGTATAAAAGAAAACGTTATCTTTACATCGTGGCATGCTAATACCTATATGCCACATTTATTTATTCATTTATATCGATAATGAGAAACAAAAAAGCATGTTCCTCATCGGGGTAAAGAGGAATAAGCCTTTTAAAAATTTATCTCAAAGATAACGAACATAGGCATACATCGTATATCTACAAGTATTGGCCAGGTCTGGATTATCAATTTCTTACAAGAATGTTTTATAATCTTTAGAAGTTCACATTACTTGGTCTCATGAAGAGAGAGAGAACAAAGCTTGTCAAAACGGGCAAGCCGGGAATGGGGTGGGGGACAAGAAACAATATTCAATTGGCCTATTCGATACAATTTACAATTGGACGCAATGCAAATCACATATAAAGTAGAGGGAGCAAATAATATACAAATTACAGGAAGTCAGTGACCTTTGGAGTATACGGCTTATCTCTGTCAACTGAGGTAAATATTCCTATTTGTCAATATTATTTGCTCTAATACATATGTTCTTTTTTTCAGGAAAGCCCCGATAGAATAATATATATCACCAGGTCTTAAATTTTACAACACATAGCTAGTGGAGATCATCATAAAAGATAAATATACATTTATATATTTACATATATATTTACATGTTATTTAAACATTGATTGTGTGAGGATGGAGATACAGTCCCGGTATATGAAATCTATAGCCCTACATCATGTAATGATACTCCGTAGCTTATGATGTTATGAATTTCTAATGCAGTTATGCAGATGTGATTATCCTAGACGGGTCTATGTCCATGATTAAATGAATGTAATCAATGGTATAATGAAGCTCAGTAAATTTAATTAGCGTTTCCTCAAGATTAATTTATTCATGAGAAAAAGAAAAACACACCAGTTGTTACTTCAATAAAGAAGTATTTTGGCATATAATGGTTTTGGGACAGAGATATATATATATATATACATATACATTTATAGAATCTTTGTTTATTATTCATTATATATATATATATCTGTCTCTTATACACATCTAGATGTGTATAAGAGACAGGCCCTGAGCTAAAATTGATGTATATAATATGTCTATGTTTTATATACACATCTGATAAGTCTATGACAAAAAGTAGGCCATATTCTAATAAAAAAAACCAAGAAGAAATATTTCGATACAAATATTATTTATTATGCAAAATGTATATAGTCATAGACGTCAAAATGATGAAAGAATTCATATTTCTTGTGGGAAAAATAAAATTATGAATTATGATTATCAATCGTCAGTTTTGATAGTCTAGAATTAAAGTAGTTTTTTCATTGTTTGACGTCAAAGTCGTGTATACAGTGCATAACTGTCAGTGAGCGCGTACACAATATAGACGCGCTACGTCACAACCAGAGAGTGCACTGTAGATGTGTGATTTTCAACAGACATTGAAAGATGATTGATGGCCTTATAACATTAACTGATGAAGGTGCACTTTAATTTTGACAAACACGTCCAACACACGCCTCTAAGCGCAGGTAAAAAGGCGAGTTAGCGCAGCGGTAGGACTTGACTTTTATGCGAGAGTTCTAGACCTGCTATCCAACGTCGTACCTCAGGCTGATTGTGCCCTTGTTGGGCTCTAAACACCTCATTCTTCGGAATGGACGTTACGCTGTTATTCCCGTGTGCATTGCACACACCGACAGAAAAAAAACTTAGTACAATATTTATAACAGCGGAGAATTGTCTCACAAATATTGTATATAAATCAAATGAGTTGTAATACAGTGCTCAAATATAGGTGTATGAAAAAAGAGGTCTCTGGTGAGAATCGAACCCGCAATCTCAAACTATCTGGGCGAGCGTCATACCGTTAAAACAATGTTCGTGTAATTTATTACACCTTTAAATTGCGCATCCAAAAAGTGATTGGATGACGTCAGCCGCCATGAGTTCAACATCAAATAAGGCATTCGTGGTGGCAGACGAGTTTGCAAATCCGTCTGCAGTGATAATGCACGAATTGGACATGTTTGGTCAATTACTACTGCTTGTTATTGGTCAGAAATCATTCATAATAATTATATAAATTTATATTAACGGATATTTTAAGAAATAGTGTCATTGACACTGTTCACCTTTAGCGCAATTTAGAAAATGGGATAGGTGTCAGGAAAAAATTGGTCCGGGGCTTTAAAATTACCTGCCAAATATTTAGTCCACATAAGCCAAAATCGGTCCGGCGTTTATTTAAATAACTTGTATTTTTGTAACGTTGTTCATATTTTTTTGTAATCAAATGATAGATAAATATCTTATCTCTTTATATAGCCTAATGTTTTTATTCGTTATTGTATGTGTGAAATCATAGGTGAAATCACTGGGGAAAATTAAGTAAAGCTTCGCGCCCAGTAAACCCTTTGGTGTAAAAGTACGAAAAGAAGTTAAACGATGTGGTCTTAAATCGTGTTGGTCCGCTGTAGTTCATTTTTTACCTTGTTTTGTTTTGGTTGTGTGTGCTCCGCATACATGCATTCAATTCTGAGAATGCTTACTCCTTCGACCAATATGATCGTTACCGTACCTTGCTTAGCCTATAATCTCTAAATCATACTGTACAATCAACACTTTCTTTTAATAATGTACTGTACCTCATTAAATATTCTGTTTTAGCAAAACGTCACACCGAATACGTGGTAATTAAATCAATACAGATACACCACAGTATTAGCTGTCGCTGTAAACCTCAGCGTTTTCAACAACATTACGAAAAAATCTTAATTGCAGGTAGGTAACAAGAATAGTTAGATATGGTAAATTAATGTGTTCTCAGGGGTGGATCCAGTAGGGGGATCCAGTAGGGGGAACGTGGGCACGTGCCCACCCCTACCCCCCGTTTTGCCACTAAATTTTAAAAATTTCAATGCAGATCAATGTTATGTGCTAGTCACTTAAACTATTCTGAAACTTTTGTGCCCCCTGTTCTGGATCTGCCCCCTGATTCTCATTACTGCACTATACTATATTATGTTATTTTAAGTTTCATGAAATATAAATTACTTTGCCTACTTGCTTCATATGGGTTGTTATCGCAGCATTATCGACGGCTTGGGTTTAATTGATTACCAAAAAAACTGATTGTCCGTAACTCTGATTATAATGTATGACTCTTAACATTATTTATAACGGTTCTTATACTGACAGCTGCTGCAACTACTACTACTACTATACTAATACCACCACTACTACTAATACCACTGCTGCTGTTGCTGCTATTTCTGCTACTGCTGCTACTACTACTACTACTACTACTACTACTACTACTACTACTACTACTGCTGCTGCTGCTGCTGCTGCTGCTGCTACTACTACTATTACTGAATATTACTATCACGATCATCATCATCATCACGATCATAAATCATTGAACTGTCAATCTATTTCATTTTAGATTTAATTATCCAGTCGCTTCAAAAGTACTGTAATTTTACATCGATATTCCATCATCTTGAAAATATTTCATACATAAGACCACCTCCGAATTCGTTATGCAAAAAGATAACTATACACGTATAGTACTATGTTCCGGCTCAATTTAATAACTATCGGTGATAATCCAATAACTCCGAAGTTGCGCTTCTGGCAAAATACACAGCAAAATGTGGAAGAATAATTTGTCAGACAGACTAATTAAGTTCGGCAGTTTATAACCAATAGTATGGAGCTAACATTACACCAGTTAAAAACAAACGATTGTTCTTCATCCCCTTCCCCATTGTATTATTTTTGGGCCGACTCCCATTTCTTTCTTCATCCGAAGTGTTTCACAAAAGTATGAATCAATCAAATGCAATTAGGCCTATACAGCGCCGGTATCCATCATTAATGTTCAAAGGCGCTCGATAAAGTTAAATTTGAAATGCTTCCGAGAACAGCTAGGCTTTCAGACGGTTTTTTTTTGTGTTGTTTTTTTCTGAAAATGCTGAAGACATTTTACGCCTAAGCCTACTCAAACCATGAAAGTTCATGCGTTCCTTAAGCGGTCAAGACCTACTTTGGGCCTATACATTTTATGGCAGTGGTGTGTGTGTGTTTTTTTTTATTAATTAGCAGTAAACAGTATAAAATGTACCTTAGTATGGTCTACTATAAATATATCATGCTGAATGTGTACAGCACAGATGGATACTGTCCCCAGGCTCTCAAAAATCAATGAAGGCGTGTATGGATGGTTTAATATAGATCTGTCAGTTGATATCCGTAGTAATATAATTATCGCGATGTTCGGTACGTTTCACAATTTCTACAGTATACCGATGTCAGTTAAGTCAAGCGTTTTGTCACGAATCCATTTTGCCTGATGACAAACCATTTACCTCAAGCACAAGTAGCTAAAGCAATGAAATAAGTTTTTGGGATAGGTCATTGACCTTTATTCCTGATTATGAGCCTGCGCCAGCCTGATCACTCGTGAACTGAGACACATGCTGTAGTCGGCGCACGTGCCCATGTCATCTCTCACCCGGTGATTCACACCATCATCAGTCAAACATGTTGCCGCGCGATTAATGATGATTCTGGTCTTGTGCCAGATTATTTTTTTTTCAGAAGCTATTGATAAGTCATTCTCCAAATGCATTGTCATGTCCGTTTAGCAAAAATAATTCAGCAGGATAATACAGAAATTCGTATGCAAATAGGCATATATACATATTCGACCCACTCCTCCTCGTTCATCAAATAAGTAAATAATTAATTTCACATTATTCAAGGTGGGGACTAATGCGAATAGCAGTCGCGTTCGCAGTAGGCTTACAGTGGACCTATCTCTTCTCTCGGCTTAAGTCTGTGTGACCGTCGTTATGTAATTAAGTTCAGATATGCATCTACCAGCAAGGATCGATTTTTAAGGCACAATCCCAGTACTCTCTTATAATATCGGCTAATCACCACTGGACGGCTTGGCATAGAAATGTCTAATGGAAAAGAAGTTAAATGTATTTTTTTGAAGTATGACACCCTCGCTGAGGGAAACGAATCATAAAAAAAAAAACAAAAAAAAAAAACACTAGAAGTTTACCAACTCCCTTGGTACTTCCGTTTACATTATACGCTCATCAATAATGAAATTGATTGAATTGCTCATTTTTGAAGAATCATTATGATATTTCTTGTACCGTCATTGGTCGTCTTTGTGGGACAGAATATCCTGGTGGCAACAATACTGTGTGTTTTTCCTGCCGGATGAGTGAAATTCTGAATTGTCACATTATATAACAGAATATAAATCATGAATGATTTGTATTTCCTATGCGATATTAGTCACCATAATTTGTTATACATTAATTACGGAATATCACATAACATTATTCATTCCCCCTTCACTTTACCAAAACAAGATGTCCAAGCTCCAATAGATTTACTGAAAGAAGCAATTATTTGCTGACCATCGATTAAATATACGAACTGTGTAAGCGACTTCATCAAGGGATTTGCTACATGCAATGTTAATCAATTTCGTTAACATAAGGCTATTGCCATGCGTGCTTTTAAAGCGGCGTCTCTCCTATGGGCAATACAGGTCATTCCAGCGTTCTGTTTTAACATTTCAGTGAATGCGTCCAAAATTAGTCACGGGGTGTATAAACAAATCATACAATTAATATGAGGATGTTTTTTTAAGCTAATGCCTATACGGATAATGCTTGAAATTTATGTAGGCCTGTGTTTGTAACCTATGTTGTACCTAACGTAAGTGCTACTTGTTTGGCAAGTTGTTATACTACGGATGATAATTCTTGTTGACTATGTTTAAAATTGTTTTAAAAACCTCTTTCCGAAATATAACTGACCAATCAGAACAGAGCCAGGATTACGCCACGGTCTCATCATAAACGCACGTGTTTACGTATGTTTACTCTGTCGTTTTGTGGGAACCTTAGCAAAAACATCCAAAAGGGCGAGGTTTAGTGGAAAGATCCATTGTGTCGGAGCAATGGACCTTTCCGCTAAAAGTTCCGCCCCTTGGATATTGTTGCTAAGGTCCCAAGACGGCAGTGTTAAAAACATACGCGAGCGTGTGTTTGTGGGACAAACACGTGTGTTTGTAAGACGCGCGTATTCCTAGCGCTGTTCTGATTAGTCAGTTGTTAAGTTTGATTGACACTCCGGAAAGGTCTGTTATTGCTCTCCATATAAATAAGTCAATACTCTATATTATGTACAGATGCTCAGTAATTAATCCTTTATAATAATTCATATGTCAATCACAATCACCCCTGGCAACAGCTGGTTGTTACCAGATAATTAATACTGCACATTAAACTATAATTACTTGCTTGCTATGTCTAATAGCGATAATGTATAATCTTATAAATTTATAGGCCTGATATATACCAAATACACAACAAATATTTAATATTTTACATACATAAAAAACAGTGCTCTGTACAGGACTATTGCTTTGCAACCACTATTATCGTGTTACAGTGACAACGAACTCTAAAACAACAGGAAACTCTCAAATAATTTATTTTTCTTAATGGACAATAACACGGTTAATACTCACGAAGAATGTGTTTTCTTATGCACTAAATTGCTTGCAACAACCGAACGTCCATTTCGTATAGCCAACATATGATACTTTTCAGCTTCTGTTGCGTCTTCGCTGCTAAATTGCGTCCTCTAACGAGCTGCAATCAGAAAATACATCAGTGATTCTTTTATAGTCACAGATTCTATATTGCGATATTCAACACGTATTATACGTTGGTTTACCATCCCCAACACTGTGCTTGAAGCATGCGCAACGAGTTCTATCATGTTATTTTAACGTTCCTTATTAAATAACGCCCTCTAACGAGTTTTAATCAGAACTACGTTAGCATCAAGAGAATATTTTTTTACAGTCTCCTTTGATGTTCAACATTACGTTTCATCGTGTACCTACGGCTTCCATTACTGTCTTTGAGAATATCTTATAGTCCATAGACCAATCTTGCGATGATTCTAAAAACATCTAATTAATACCAACAGATCTCTGTGTTTATGAATCAATTGTGGATCAATTAGCTACAAGTTAGATGTAAGGTACATTTGGACAAAACTTCTAGTCTTCCATCAGTGGCAATTAATTTTAAAATAAATAATAATAATAATAATA
>NW_022751777.1:1215086-1218733 GCF_011630105.1 Anneissia japonica
AAAAATAGGTAAATGATGAAAACAGCGCAAATGGTGTTACATATATTAATATAATGAATAAATGAAAAATATTTTGTATTTCATAAATTAATTTACAATTTATTGATTTATAATTATAAGACATACACACATCATCAACCATAATCACGCATTTGCTAGATTGCCTGCTGCAGCAATACTACCACTATGTTAACTCTTATACCTAATTTTCTTAACTGCGCACGTGTTTTAATGTCGTGTCACTAACGGGAACACTAAGATGACTTGATTTTGAATTACTGTCATGTTATTTCCAATGAGCGTAACTTTAGGCATTTCGGCATTTACTGAAATATGCTACTTATTATTAGTTAGGCTTACAGTGATGGACGTGTTTAGTGGATAACCGAAAGGTCCACTGAATAATCTCAGATAAGATAGTATAATACATACTCCAAGTATCGAAATGCACGCCATCGTATCGGGAATCATTATTTCGACATTAATTGTCACCATCAGGAATGAAAAATTATCCATATTTGCAAGCTTATATGCACAAGTACCAAAAGTGTTTGACCAATCAAAACATTACCCCTAATAGGTGACAAAGCTATGAATAAACTAAAGATCAACGCATTCTTACCCGACTGATCAAAGCTACCTACAAAAACAAAGAAAGCTCATTTGAAGCTTTCAGCCCATTGTTAAGCGTATAGCAAACGTTTCTTTAAACAATAGTATACTAGACCAATTTTGCGAACTATCAATAATGTTAGTATTAGAAAATATTAAACCTAATTTATTACTTACATTACAGGCTACATTATCATTTTCAAGTATACCTTGTAAACCTAAAACATATTGGAATAACTCACAATGTTGTATATAAGAAAGTATAATACATACTCCAAGTATTGAAATACACGCCATCGTGTTGGGATTCAATATGTATATGATCATTTATAACACTATCAGATCGTGAAGTATGTTTAAGTCTAGTTATTAAGCATCTATCTGTCTTACCAATATAATCACTGTTACAACCTGGACATTTAAAATGATAAACAACAGAGCTCCTATATTCCTTAGGGGTTTCATCTTTAGTAGATATAAAATGAGAGACACTTTTGTACTGCCATAATGTTATGAATTTTACCTTTTTAACTAAGTGTTTCTTTACTTTGTTTAAGCATCTACGTAAAATGGATTCACCTGCCTTTCCTAGATAAGGCAATCTAACCCAGAGATCTTAATCAAGCTATCATCAGTAGGCCTGTGTACATTTAGGTTCATTTAATTTATTGAGTACATGGTTAACAAACTTTTAAAGGGTACCCATTCCATGACATAAATTTTTCTTGAAGTTTATCGGGAGTACACAGTTTGTGGGCTCTTGAAACTAAACTACGAATCAAAGAAATGTTATGGTTCTGGGGGAAAAGCTATCATAATGGATATATTGACCTGTATGTTTATTTTTACGATATATACTCATGCTTCCTACGCTGTTGTCAAATTGTAAATCCAGAAAATGTACTATATCACTGTTTTCAAATGATTCAAAGGTAAAATTAATCTGTTTATGAAAAGCGTTAAAGTGACATAGGATGTGATGAAAATCATTAGGTTTAGCACTAGTGTGTCAACAAAACGAGTATAAAACTTAATAATACCTGATTCTAGAAATTTAGGAACAATAGGCTCTTCTAGTTCAGTCATTAAATATTGGCTAAAACTGGTCTAAGGGGTGAGCCCATTGAAACGTCGTCAGTTTGTTTATAGAATTCATTATTACACGTAAATACAGTTTTAGTACAGCAGTCCCTAATTAGTTTCCTTGATGTATTTTTCCTAAGATTAGTAGATATCAATTTCTTATTGTAAACCCTATCAAGAATTATAATAATTACCTTAGTAAGGGGAACATTTGTAAACAGAGATTCAACATCAAAAGATACAAAACGGTAACCTAAATTATATAAATGGTCTGGTATACCTTTAATACGGTCAGCAGCATCAAACGAATCTTTAAGGACAAAGTCATTAACAGTAAGAGGCCCTAATAATTTAGATAAGAACTTAGCTACTGAGTAATAAAAAGTACCGGTTGCGTTAATAATAGGTCTTAGAGGTGGAATATTATCAAAATTCTTGTGTAATTTAGGTAGACCATGAGCTCTGGCAGGCATGGTTGATACTGGACAAATTTCTTTGTATTCAGCCTCAGTTAGTTTTTTCTATTAAACAGTGTTCGAAGGTAGGACTGTAAGGAGATAAGCTGTGTGGTTAATGAACACTGTATTTAAAACCCTGTTTCTCAAAGTGTTTCATTACACGCAGGGTATTATAGGCCTATGTACTCTCAATTATTCGAGAGCGAAGCTTAGTGAAAAGAAAAATCACGTTTGGTGCGGCGCTTATTCGAGATCGGCGCTTATTCGAAAGCGGTGTTTATTGGAGGATTTACAGTATAGAATATGTTATTAAACAGCGTTTTCAAATGAAAACAAACTTTAATCTAGAAATCAACTGACCTTATGGGCAACACATTACTTAAATTGTGTTCCATATAATGGCATCACTAAGAAACTCTAAGAAAATTAAAATTGATTTTTATCCACGTATAATTACCAAATTGAATGGATTTACTTCCCTGGGGCAGTGTATGTAAATTTGATAACCCTAGATTTTAAAAGCTTATAGCAAAATATCCTCACCTGTTTGCAAATATACAATTTTTTGTATGTAACTTAAGTACCATGCACCCGGATGTCATCTATACGTATCGTGTTTTACCGAGACCGGATGATACGTTGTGGTTTTGTGGTATGATTGATTCGTTTCTATAAATCTCGATTCCTTTATTAACCGTTATAATGTCTTCACATTTTAGTTGGAAATTGATAACCGCATACAGCTGCTTCGCATACACATTTTAGGAAAGTGTGTTAAACTTTTTTTTTGTGAGATATTCATGAGACGTTATAAAATCATGATTAATTACAGCTCTCAGTTATAATAAATATAAAAAAGGATACTAACGAATTTAGTTCCACCTATGAGATGTCTATAACTGTAACAACATATTCGGCTATAAGTCGAACATGATTTTGACAGCAGTGCCGGGTAACGAAGTGTTAATACTGACGGTTATTGTATTCACAGTTGAGTTCACGACGGAATATTTCAGCGAAATGCATTGTTTGATATCATTCTCCCTTGTCGAATTAACACCATGAAACAATTAATTGCCATCGCCATTATTAAATCTACTTAACGAATCTGAGCAAGGTGTCTGGAGATACCTGTTTCGGCTCTAGATACGGTTAAGGGATGGCTTGCCTATAATTTTTTAATTTTTTCCATTGCTGTCACTGCAATCTATGGCGCACATTTCGCATAAGAAGATTGGACTCTGTCTCTTATAAACATCTAGATGTGTATAAGAGACAGCACATTACTTAAATTGTGTTCCATATAATGGCATCACTAAGAAACTCTAAGAAAATTAAAATTGATTTTTATCCACGTATAATTACCAAATTGAATGGATTTACTTCCCTGGGGCAGTGTATGTAAATTTGATAACCCTAGATTTTAAAAGCTTATAGCAAAATATCCTCACCTGTTTGCAAATATACAATTTTTTGTATGTAACTTAAGTACCA
>NW_022751777.1:1218985-1223336 GCF_011630105.1 Anneissia japonica
ATTTATTATTATAACCCCACGGTCTCATTTAAATGTATGTATAAGGAGTAATGAACACATCACACGCCCCCCCCCCACATGGCACACATGCCAAAGAACATCAGGTCAAAAGACACCATTTGAGAACGCAAGAGTGTATGTAGACGTTTCTATACATTTCTGTCAATTATCAAAGTAATAAGTACTCAATTTCATCTGTCATCAACGTTTCCATTATTGTTATTTGTAATTTTCTGGATCCAATATTAATCTCACTTATGTCCTCTGGGTTGAGTTAACCTCTATGTGTCACTTCAAATGTTATTATGTAACACGAACTTCCCGTGAAACTGTGTTAGTTGATCGCTGACCTTAACAAATGATAATCGTCAATCATTAATACCCACCTGGATTTCATGGTGGACGTACGTGGGTAAGTTTTTGGAACAGATGCAAATTTTAAAGAAACTATTTTATTTTTTGTTGTATATTTTAGTTTTTTATGGCTGAATAAAAGTAAATATATGATAGGAAATAATAACGTTGTATATGGCTGAATAATCAATTAATGTAAAAATAAATGATTGGTTTGTTTTAGATTGTTTGCTGTATCACAAATCAAATTGAAGCCATAAATCAGATTATAAAGATGTACAGTTGCAGCATTTAACAGATGCCATCATAATTGGTATCATAATAGACCTTTGCTAATGTTGAAATCACAATCGATACCATGATGAATCGATATAATTGGGGTCATAAATAATCGGTAAGAGAATTGAGATCGTAATAATCGAAAGCACATTGATACCATCATATCGATATAATAAGATTTGAATATACCATATCAAATTGTTTATTGTTTACCCTAAGTAAGCTTTCAAGGTAGATAAAATATTGTTCTTACAAATATGTTACGTTGTGTGTGAGATGTGTATAAGAGACAGCCTCAGCCCCACGATGGGGCATATGACATCCCTAGATATTGTGACGATACTGTATCTCTGCGATTAGCTACACTGTCATGATTATAATATGCTCATTTGCTTATACAATGAGGTGCTGCCACAGAGAGAATAATAAAATCCATCCTCATTCCTTTGTCCATATTTAATCCAAAGTATGATGCAGTAAAAAATTAGACATAATCTATACCTATCATCTTCACTGCCATTCTTTTCTATCTTTTCATGACTTCAAGCATACTTTAGATTGTGATATCTAATTTGATGTCGATCGATGAAATGCTTCGAGTTTAATTCAAAATAACGAATGCCAAATTGTTCATGCCATTTTTCCATGGTTTAAAGTAAAATTGCACAGGAATAAAGAATATATATTTAGCGAGTTATGTACCGTATATAAGTGATAATGCAGTAGATATATGTGCGGATGCTGCTGCTGCTACTTCTGCTGCTGTTGCTACTGCTACAAGTACAGATATGCTACCACTGCTGCTGCTGATGCTACGGCATATTACAGACACTACTATGTCAACTACTATACTACTACACTTGCTTATATATAAGAACACATTTTATAAGAACACGGAGGTTGAAACTGCTTTAAAAAAATAAGGCCAAAAAAAAAATCGAGACTGAGGTAAAATTTCAAATGAGGTTTTAATTTAAAACTCAAGGAAAACCAACAAATCAAGCTAGTCACATAAGTAAAGTATTATTGTGTAAAATTCGTTAGGTCTTACTTGTACCTATGTACAGTACTTGTGACGTAATACCGTACCCTTTAATACATTACAGTAATGCTGTACAATAATAGTTTTCTATCTTTGTAAATTGTGTAAAATAAAAACAAATAAGAACATTTTGAGCCTGAAATTGGCAAAAAAAGTAATAGGAAATAGGTTCTTGTAAAAGAAAAGTGTAGAGTGCTAATCCTACTGCACGTAAAAGCTCCCACTACTGTTACTCTAATTGCCAGAGGCCGCGTCCGTAATGAAAGTGCGCGCTGCATTATCACAGTCAATCTCATAATCATAATTTTAAAGAGCTAAGTTTATGGTATCAGAAAGAATGCGGAGCGAAAGATTTACACCGTGAATCTGTGGGATTGCCACTTTAAACAATTTAAAGCTTACATGATTAAACGTGCTGCTATTATACGTGTGATTGATCGATTGTTCCTGAAAGCATTGCATTTTTGGATTTAAAGATATTCTACGTTTCGTTGTTGAGGGTAGCGGCGTAATAAACCTGTTCCTATCATTTATGCGGTTACTAACTGGCAATATTTACTGCCTTTAAAATAGTGGAAATCGTGTAGACGCATAATCGGCGAGTTCTCCGTTTCGTATATCTGTAATGTATACAGTAAGCTAATATTTTTCTTCTAAATGCTAAAAACGAGGATAAAAACCCTCATATATGTAATTAAAACACTAAAGTACTCAAGACAAGAAAAATCAAGTAAGTTATCAGCTTCAATATATAGGCCTAGGCCTAGGCTTAATTGTTCAAACTTACCAAACCAACCGATTCAAAAAATACATGAACGGTAGGCCTATGGTTCATAGACTACGTCTGGTTTGTGAAGACAATATTTTCTCTTTCTTGGAAGCTACAATAGGCTAAATACTAAACACGTTAATATGGTATATCAATCTTATTATATCGATATAGGCTTAATAGTATCAATGTGATATCGATTATTGCGGTATCAATTCTTGTGTTGATTATTATGTCCCCAATTATATCGATTCATCATGTTATCGATTATGAATTCAATATTAGCAAAGGTCTATGATACCAATTATGGTGGCATCTCTGGTATTTTGTTAACGACTACCGTAAGATATAGAAATATATTAGGCCTATACAAGGATGTTATTGTTTTATTATAACGTTTCGATCCCCAAATTCGTATCGATTACTAATGTATCGATTATTATGTTGATTATTATTTTATCAATTATGAAGCTATCGACCAATGATATCGACCAGCATTGCATGGATCTTAGCTATCCAAATTTTAAATTATTGTCATTATTATTATTATTATTATTTGATCTCAAATCTCAAATCACAGTTTGTCTAGAAAACATGTAATGGACCTTTTTCGGGTGTCAAACAAGCAACAAGGCTATAATGTGATACTATTGAATTGTGTTACAGTTGAATTAATTGAATATCAATTCATTTTTCAACATAATACGACAAAAAATTATTCAAACTCACCTTAATAACATTAACGTAGTAATATTTCACCTTAAATATAACATAAACTTAATAATAGCAGTTCAACTATCAACAGAGATAAAGAAACAGATCATAAGAGACGAGAGCAATTCTGTCTAGTCCATGACACAAGGCCAGTCGAATATTGTTCCCTGTTGAAATATCACCAGATCTGTCGACAAGCGCAGAACATTGGACAATATTGCAGGTGAGCGGAGCTCATGTTTTCGATTAGTACATCTTGTAAACCGTCAGCAGGTAATCTGTTATGCACAAACTGCTTAACCACACGGTTGTCAGGAACGCTATCGAGTAGGCAATTAGGCCTACACTCAATGAACATTAGCTGCACGATAGAGTACTTGCGCTCTACGACGACAAAGTGTTGTGTGTCTGCATACGGGCTTCTAAATTAAATCGAAAATCACAAACAGCGTTTTAAATGGATTCACTATATACTCAGACTTAACGTCCATATGGTTTGAGAGAGAACTTTGTAAACAAAGTGGCCGTATCTACTGTACACACATAATCCGCGTTTCATTCGAATCACATATTTTCATTAAAAAATATACACACGAAAACAACTAAACTCAAAATCGTTGCGGTATAAATACATTTTTTTAAACGTTAAAGAAGAGGAATCTGTGAGTGTGAAAAAATTCCAACCGGGAATTTCTGCTGTCTATGCAGACGCCTTAACCAACTAGGTCATTTAGGCTTTGTTGGGAATTCAAATCCGATTGAAACACCTAACTCCACTCTCAGGCGCATGTGTATTAGGAAGCGCTAGTCCTTGGTGCACGGCAAATAACAGAGATCAACATGATATGCCCTCTTCTTATCAGTAATTTACGACAAGACGAGATCTCCGAATAGATGCTTTTCAAATTATGATATAATAGAGATATAACTCTAAATCGTCTTGCGGCAATGCTGTAAATATATATATACTGTAAATACATTTTAAACGTTAAAGAAGAGGAATCTGCGGGTGTGAAGAAATAGGTACGCCAACCGGGATTCGAACCAGGGACCTTCTTCTGTACGCCTTAGCCAACTAGGTCATTGAGTCTTTGTTGGGAATTCAAATCCGATTGAATCACCCAATATATATATATAATATATATATATATATATATATATATATATATATATATGTATAATATATAATGAGT
>NW_022751777.1:1225423-1234252 GCF_011630105.1 Anneissia japonica
TATTATAATAATAATGAAACACAAAGGTGGTAGTAGATTTGCCTGCCTCAGAATTTATTGAAAATATATATATAATATATATATAATATATATATGGGTGTGTGTGTATGTCATACTGCTAGATCCTGTCAAGAACTAGCACTTTTCTCGAATAACAGCGTGAAATTTTATTTCCACCAATCGGATTCCATTGTACAAACCTAACCTATAGACATATTATAAAACATGTAGGCCTATTACATAATAGGCCTCATACATAACATGTAGAGTGCGCCCTCACAAATTATCACGGAAATGTTTTGTTAACGAATACAATATACCGTACACTACCAATGCAATATTATGTAATATAATATGATGTGATTCAGTTTGATGTCATGTGATAATGTTGTGATGTGAGTAGCATATTTTAGTGTATAAATTTTAAATAGTCGGAATTTTTGAGAAATGTCGGCTCTGTAATGCCATTAGTACCAACGTTGAGCAAAATTATATTCAAATTTTCATTTGATTTTCAATAAAATCCGGTGGCTGTGATTGATAGATCCATACACACTTGGGATAGATTTTGTCGCGTATGAAATGTTTTTAACGCTGAACGTATCTTAGTAACGTGTGACCCACTTCAGCGGGGAAACAAATACAATATCAAAATACAGCAGGCATGATGAAATTGTTTTCACGCTCAAGGCATAAGATAGTCTTACTTTGAATAGTTCAGTACATTAATTCACATCACGTTCTAGTCTAGTCTAGTTTATCTCACAAGTTCACTGGGCTCTGCTATTGAGAATACTCCATTCAGTTCTGGTTGACGGTCATTTTGCTCCCAACGCGCTCACACTAGGCACTATAGCTTGGGTAGGCCTACCATAAAATCGCTACACGCTATCACCGACAGCTTTCGGTGAAGCTGATTGGTCGGTCGAATCGGCCTTCAGCCTTTTCGATTGCGTCAGGGACTGCTAAGCAGCGATTTTAAGCAATTTCTAGCCACCTCAAGCCAAAATGGACATTTCCGGAGTGTCAACCAAACTTAACAATTGACCAATCAGAACAGGGCCAGACAAACACGTGATGTCCCACAAACGCACGTGTTTACGTACATTTACACTTAGCAACAATATCCAAGGGGCGGGGCTTAGCGGAAGGTCCATTCAATACTACATACAAAGCTTGCGTTCTATATTTCTCGTATGAGTAAAAATTTTTTATTGATCTGTGAGAGGCCTGTTTCCTGAACGAATTCTTAATAATAATAATAATAATAATAATAATAATAATAATAATAATAATAATAATAATAATCCTTGCTTCTTGTGTTCACCTCGTCAGCTAATGTATTGTGATGCGCTTAATATCAGATAGTTTACCCGCGGCTTCATACCGGTATTAAATCTTGCCTACAATAATAACAAAATTGATTAATTCAGACAGAATAGCAGAATATTGGCTACAATTTACAGGGAATGCACGTTATCGTCTGTTCCTTTTGAACTCGTTGGATACTGCCATACATACACACATTGACAGCTCCAGTGTAGTTGAGCTTCTATGGGCCGATTCTTGTATTTAAAAAAAATGCTCACGGCGGTTGGGCTGAGGTGGGTGTGGGCGTTCTGAACGGGATCGTAGGCCTTTCGTCGGGCCCGGAAATAGCGTCAACACTGGATCTGCTGTTACCCGCTCATTCGATTATTGTTGCTATGTCCCACAGAACGACAGTCTAAACGTACGTAAACGTGGGTGTGACATGCGCCTGTATCTGTACTGATTGGTCAGTTGTGAAGTTTGAATGACACGTACTCCGGAAAGGTTCATTGCAACCGTTCAAAGAAGCTCCAAGGTTCAAGAAATTTTATCATTTTAAGTATTGATATCTTTATAAGCATAATACAGAGTCTCTATTGATTTTACAAATTTAAATAGTAAAATTTATTATTTAAATTTGCTTACATTGTATATGCCTATAAGAGAGCTATTAATTTTTGATTCAAACTTAGAACGACACAATCTTTATAATTATTCATATAGGCCTATTTATAATTTCCAAGTTGGATTGGATTGGATTTATTCGGTGTAAACACCAAGGATAGCCCACGAAAGTCTAGAATAAGACTTATTTCCTGTGGAGTCCTTCTAGTGGTGATTGGACACCGGGAGACAATCCCCTTTTCCGAAAAGTGTACTGCGTTCTTTAACGTGCACATGCACATGCCCAACGGCTTAAACATCTCATCCGAAAGACGGTGTATTTGTAACTTGTATTTCAGCCCTCTAGCTGAAACACAAGGAGAGGCAGCGATGGGAATTAAACCGGGGACCTCCACGGTTCAGCGCAGACACAGTGGCTACCACCAGATTAGCCGACTGAGCTAAGCTGCTCTCTGCATGAATACCAATATATATTTTCTTTTATACATTTTTTATTATATCGATCCTTGAACTTGTTGTCAGCAGATTCAAGATGGGGTATATTCGGTCATGTGTTGCATTTTAATGATTTGGTTCCAGCATATAGTTTCTTGGCTTTTGCTATTAAACCTGTAAAGAAACTGAAGGGATACAAAGGCCGTTCAAAATTTACCTTTTTGGTAACTAAAAAAAAAAGATATTGAATCTAAGGGGCTTAAATTAGATACGTTACATGATTTGTACAGATTGCGATCACTAGCTAAAGATAAATCGTATTGGAATAACATAATAGATTGAGAGCACTGTTACAGAATATTGTTTTATTTATAACATAATTTTTAGTTAATTTTATATTTATTTTAAAAACATTGTAAGTTAAAACTTTGAAAAAAAAAAGTTTAACTCCATAACTGTAACTTATCAATAAATAAATTTATAGTAGAAGTTTGTAAAGAAACGAAAAAATCACATCGTTCATTTAACTAAAGTTATTGGCAAAGTTAATGACGTCGTTTTAATTCCAGGTAAAATCGATTCACATTGATTAATGTAATGGCCTTTACGTGAACCGACGTCACTTACTTCATCTACACCTGGTCTCGTCCAGGTGTCATTTTATGATAAATGACAAACTTGACAGCTATGATATTCTTTACTGAAAATATTACAACATTTCAAACGAGTTAACGTACGACATCGCTTATCGAAATCCAAATGCTCGACGTTTCATAATTTTTATAGCATTTCATCATAATAAAAGAATCGTGAATCTTGTTTCTTTTTTAGGGTCATGCCAGATTGCATTGACATGTACTGAACAGCATGAAGAGCTTGCACACCAAACTTCCTACGTTTTATTAATAAACAATACAATTACCAGTATTTAGCTACTAAAGTAGGCCTATTTTGACTTCAGCATCGATGATGAGAAGTTTCAACTAATAAGCCTATGCGTATGTTTACTCATAAAGTATGGTTTGTAGAGATGCTAACATATTCATGTTAACAATTATTATATATTATCACGTATAGGAGAGAAATCTTATATTACATAAATTAAATAACATGTGTCTATATTCATTATATAAAAGCTCTAATGGCAGACTGTCGCCGATCAGGTGTAATCAGAATGCCATTTCGAAAGTTGAATTAAACACAAGTCATATCACCATGTTTAACAATGTTCATCAATCTCTATCATTCTTTCGGTCTAAAATGGTGCTAGATTTTTAGATAAATTATTTAAAACAAAAATGCCAAAAAAAAAAGGATAGAGGGTCTGTTGTTTTTGCTGCTACATGCAGCAGATTTTATTTTCTGCCAGCTTGATTGATTCATATCATTTTTTGCGATATGCGCCCTCAATTCAACTGGAATAGAAATACTTAGGCCTACCTTGACAGAATTGATCAGCATAATGGCATGTAGATTGTAAATGAGAGTGGAGCTAATTTCTCCATATACCCGAGATAAAGGTAAATAATGTCAGCGATTGATCTCATACAAAAAAAAAACATTGGCCTACAGCAATGCCACATCTGAAATGCATACTCTAATTGCAACCGTGAGTTTTATATTAAATAAATAGGCAATAATGGAATACTAATCTAGCATGCTCGTGATTTTTAGTCATTATAAAATAGATAGTAAATAATAAGGTACAATTTATGTCCTGGGCGGCGCCTCACGTACAATAAATACATTTAGAAGACATTGTATAAGGACAATTTAAGAGCAATTACACAATAAACGAAAATGGAACCCTTAACATTTATTTAACAACAAGCCCTTTAAATATTTTAAAACATTGTTTTGTTGTGAAATTAAACGAATTAAGATTTTAAATTCAGAATAATATATCGATGCCAAAGCAATGTCACAGTCAGTAAGGGCGCATTGACGTAAATGAGGATACGGACTTGTCTATTTATTTATTGATTTATTTATTGATTTATTTATATATTTCGTGTATATAAACAAGACGGTAAAACAGAGGTAAGTGTTTGCATTAGGACAACAAATTTAAACAGTAGTTAATTTTCACAACCATTTACTGAATGTAAATCTGTGAATGTTTTTATGTGTAGAAGAATTAATGCTCTATGTCCAAAATATTAACTTTACTTCTTGGAATCCCCTTTGAAGTAGTCCATGAACCCAAATTTAACCGGTCACTGGTCAAAAAACAATCCATCAATTAGGTTCAATAACAGATCGATTCGTTTGCACAAGTGACACAAGAAACAGATGTACTTAGATAGGCCCATCCTTTAGGCTAATTTTATCAGGTTCGTCTGATAGTTTTTGTCGACATTAAGGATATCTGAACGTGCATAATGTGATCGCCGAGATGTCAAGATTTACTTATAATTGCACAACACAATGTCAAGCTATTGAAGAGTGCCAGAGGCTAGTGTTATACGAAGTGACGTGATATGGATTTTTTTCTGTGGAATACTGAAGATATCCTGCTTATGCGTCTGCAAAATGCATGTGCTTTTATATAAATTTCTGATATAGTAGAAGAGGCTGAGGTACTGAACGAAATGTGTTTGTTTCCTTTTAAGAACCACGAGGCGTAACTAGATTGCCAAAACTTCAGTGACATTCATTTAGGCCTCATAGGCCTAAATATGATCTGCACAAATCTCTTCGACGGTATAAGCCTGTGAACTAGAATAATGTAGTTCCAATAATGGCATCAACATTTGGAATTGTCTTTCAAATCAATAAGACTGTATGTTTCTTCCTTTCCATATCCAAACAGGTTCACTGTACATGTATCAACATGAATAGGCTATGTTGTTTTAATCAAACACCCAGCTTTCTCTTCTTCTTTAATTTCTTCTATCTAGTAACTTAACACTATGCTAGCTTCTACTTGTCCTTTTACAATACTCTATTTTGTTATCCAACTTAGTAGTAGGGGAAGCATAGAACTTCATAGGGTCTTACTCGTGATACTCCAGCATCATTGGACGCACACCTTTTTTATATAATACCTTATTTATTCGAATAAACGCCCCCTTAGAGTCTCATTTGAAATAAACGCCTCCCTCGAATAAACGCCCACCTAAATGACTGTAAACAAATCTAATGGAAGCAACATCATTCTCAACACATTCTATTAATGTTCTAGTCCAGTAGAATTACATTTTTTCTAGCCTGGTTGTGATCAATAAGTCTTTATGATTATGCAATAACACATGTGGATGGTAATTAAGTGTTTTAATTCCACATTTACAATGAAATTAAGGGACGTTTACTTTAGTATTATACGTATCCATGTTTACACCAAGATAAAATAAATAAACGCCTCCCTCGAATAAACGCCCCTCAAAACCCCGTTTTAGCAATCAACGGCCCGGGGCGTTTATTCGCATGATGAATACGGTATATATAATTTTATAAGTGGTTACAAAATGACAACAAAGAAATACTGAACTACTATATTTTATTAAGGCAATTGTTTTAGAATAATTATGGAAGTGATACACTGCCGTAATCGATAGTCGTCCATGAACCTTATCATGACGGTCATCTAAACGCCTTAATTTGATCAATTTTGATAACAGACCGATGATTGTTTACGGTGTCCAGTTTTTGAATACTGTGCTTGCACAAGTAGGCATTTTCATCAGCGCTAAGAAATATATAGTTTTTCGAAACGTAGACATAGGCCTAGACATGAAAATAATTTATTGGCACATTTGTAAAATGCAAGACTCGGGTCTTCATGACGGCCATATATAATAATATTGCAGAAAGCATACAGTATAAAGTCTAAAACAATTAGATAAAAAGTCGAATATGAAATTTGAAAATGGTATAAAATCAATAAACAATTTAGTCAGTGTAAAATGTGTATTAGAAAGGAAAACATTATTGCACACAGGAATTAAAAATAAGAAATAACTAATAAATTAAATTACTTGACAAATTATGAATAGAGAGATTGCTGATGGAAGAAATGAATATTTAAGCCTGGTTTACATAAAAATCGTTACATGCTATCGCCAACTGCTATGGCGACGCTGATTGGTCAGCTGAATCAGGGGAGCGTTCCCGATTGCGTAGGGGACAGATATACGCCAGGCCTGTATCCAAGGGGGGGGGGGTTATGGTTCGGGAGAACCCTCCTTTTCTAGCAAACCCCTTCTTTTCTGGCGAAACCCCCTTTTTAAATTTCCCAAATAAGTCCTCCAACCCAACTAATGCACTGCTGACCCACTCATACACTGACATTTACAAACATATCTGCTTTTTTTATAACATTATTTAGACCCATAAAGCACAAAAATCATCTTGCTTTGGGGGTTTCGCCGACCCCACCGGGGCTTCGACTGCGATTCTGTGGAAATCAGGCTGTACAATGATTGTACTGAACGATTGCCGTTTGAAAACAACATTTCCTTTCTCAAACTACACATGTCATCGGCTGTGATGTTCATAATTTTATTTGCCTTCCTAGAACCTGATCCTAGTCTGATTGTATTCTCTCGGGTAATCCATTAAACCAAACACTAGAACAAACCATCATAACAAATTCAACAACAGAATCATAAAAATAACTTTATGAATGCAGTATCAAAACTCCTCAATCTCCTAATAATAAAGCATCCTATTACACCACTAAAAATTATTGTCAACGACATTGACTAAATATTATATTCATTAACATTTTCCACCGAGTTCCCATTTCATGACAGAGTTGCGTAATTCTCTCAAGATAATAATTATTTCTTTTGGTTTTGGAGACAGTTAACTGAAGGATAAGGAGTACGTGGTCTTGACAGCACGACAGGATACTAAGTTGGGACAATGAAATACGAACATAATTATAACACTCACTGTGAACTTATGTGTAGGCCTCTACCATAAAGCCATGTCCAAGCTATCAATATTTATTTGATTTAAAAAAAAATATGACATGCATAAATATGGTAATGATGACATCAAATCATTACCATATTATATTGGCACATTATATATGGGCATACAACAGTTTTTGTTTTTTGTTTTTGTTTGTTTGTTTGTTTTGGTCAGAATATGATAATCTGGACAGAGCGTTAATGATTATGTTGTGTTGTATTATTGATAGACAATGACGGAAGACAACAAGGAATGAACATTAGTGTTAAAACATTTGGAAAAAAATATATATATTAGTTAGTGGATAACAGTAATATGATCAGTGGCGGATCCAGGAATTTGAAATAGAGGAGATCCCAGGGCGGCACTTTCAAAGCCGGAGGGTTTAGACTACCATACCTCAGCGCAACAATGGTTAGGACTTGGGGCTCGCCACTGATGATATTGGTAGGTATTATAGTACAGTAAACTGTGCTGTCGAGTTATAGGTTTCAATTGTCCTCTTTTCTCCAGCTAGCGTCTGTCGATTCGGGGTTCTTCTACAGTGGTAATCGTTTATTATTCTGCGCGTCCCTTCACGAGTTTTTATCAATATCCACGGGGAAAATTACAGAACCCAATTACGATCTGATGATTAGATACACCGTGTACTTTCGTGGTTCAAAATTATAGTATTGCAATCCTCTGCATTCAAAAATTATGGCATGTACACTGTGACGTTTAGTCTTATCTGCACTTTTCTTACGATTGTCTTACAACTTAATCATCAGAATTCATTGACTATGAACTCGTTATGCACTTATTGCAAAAAAATGTTATTAGTTTAACACACTTATGTCCACACTATACTCCAATTAAATGAAAGCAATGTTTATATTTGTGTTAGTAATAAATTGTCTGGAAGTATTATTAATAATCTGGTGATTTTTGTGTCAAATTTGATGGCATCTATAAATGAATTATACTACTAATCGTTAATGAATGAAGATTTGTTCGACATCCCCGTCGATGGCTACAACTAAGGTAAAGATGAATAGTCATATGGGGATTGCGATAATAATTGAAATGACAAATAACCATTATGTTGATTTTTTTTTCTTTTTAATTTGTGTACCATTAAAAAGAACACCCCAAAATAGGCCCTATAAATATATATATACATATAGGGTAGGTGTAGGAAAGCCGGGTCACTTAAGCATTTAATTGCAATTAACAAGTACATGACATCATAGAAACAAAATCCAAATCATTATTTAGTATTGCATATATATCAGGTTTATTTCAATAGTAACATTTCAGAAAAAAAAATGTTAATGAGTTGAATTTTAATTAATACGTCATCACCTAAAGTGTCCCAGTTTACCAACGTGTGTAGGAGACTTGGGACAGTCTTTAAATGTTGAAAATGTCTATCTGACTTCTTGATTATTTGACACTTTAATAATATTTAAACAATTATAGACCTAATATATTATCCCCTTACACTGTTAAGCCCTCCCCAGACCCTTCTCCTTCCCCTGGGACCACCAACTACCCCAGAAT